>NC_056733.1:250378367-250445867 GCF_019279795.1 Protopterus annectens | reverse complement strand
TGTTGATGTACCACATGACAGTTGTGTTGTCTGTTAGAATCAACACCTGCCCAGGAAGAAGTAACTCCTTGAAAGCCATTAATGCAAACTGGACCGCTAACATCTCCTTCATGTTGATATGTAGATGCTGTAGTCTGGCAGGCCACTTGTCTTGTATCCACTTTCCATTTAGATGAGCTCCCCAAGCAATGTCGGAGGCATCTGTCGTTAAAATCTGACTCGCCTCTGGCCGGGTCACAGAGAGCCCCTTGTTTAGGTGACATTCCTGAGCCCACCACAAAAATTCTTTTTGAATGCAAGGTATTATTTGAATGACAGTGTCCAAATCCTGGCAGTGCTGTGTCCACACATTTTTGAGATACCATTGCAGCTTCCTCATATGCAGTTTGGCATTGGGAAGCACCAGAATACAAGATGCCATGAACCCTAAGGCTTGAAGGACTGTCCTTGCAGTCAGCCCGGACTGAAGAGATAGTTGATGGAAGTAACTGGAAAGATTCTTTTGTTTGTCCGGGGTTAAAAAGGCCATCTGGGCTGCTGTATTCAGTCTCACACCCAGAAAGCACATGTCTTGAGAGGGTACTAGACTGGACTTTATTTCGCTCACAGAATACCCTAGGCATCTTAGCACTGCTATGACATATTCCAGATGCTGTAGAAGGTCTTCCTTTTCTTGAGCCAGAATCAGGCAGTCGCCCAAGTAAGGATAGATTTGAATTCGTTTTAGCCTGAAGTAAGCTATCACTGGAGCCAGAACCTTTGTGAATACTCTGGGCAGTAGATAAGCCAAAGGGCAATGCAGAGAACTGATAATGAGAATTTCCAGCTCGAAAACGCAGATACTTCCTGCAACTTAGTCTTATAGGCACATGAAGGTAAGCTTCCTTGAGATCTAAAGTTACCATCCAATGATCTTTGCCCAGCAGAGGTAAAAGCTGTTGTAACGTCAACATCTTGAACTTGGGAATGTCCAGATAAGTGTTGAGGATAGATAAATCCAAAATTGGTCTCCACGTGTTCCCCTACTTTGGTACTAGGAACAGGCGAGAATAAAATCCTAGGCCCCTTTCTGGTACAGGGACTGGCTGAATGGCCCCTATTTGGAGTAACAGAGAAATTTGCTTGTGAGCCTCTTTCCTTTGTGGAGGGGAACGTCTGGCATGCCTTTGAAAGGGGGCAATGTATGGAAATAAAACCTGTAACCGTGGTGAATGATATCCAACACCCATCTGTCTTGAGTGATTAAATCCCAATTTTCTTTGAAAAGAGACAGTCTTCCTCCCAAAGAAGCTGCCAGACGAGAATCTACTGGCAGCTGAAAAGGCAGGTCATTGGGTCTGTTTACTTAAAGGACTGACCCCTGCCCTCACCAGAAGTCTGAGCAGGTGAACCCCCTGTTCTAGGCCTAAAAGAACCTTGAGCTCTGCCCCTACCGCGTCTAGACCAACCCCTAGACTGGGAATCATAAGCAGGATATGTCCATCCCTTAGTAGGCCAATTTCTACTAAACTTCGGTGGCTGCACCTGCAAAAAATCTTTAACAGTTTGCATAGACTTAGCTTTGTCCTCCATTTTCTTTAAAACTGCTTCCACAGGCGAACCAAATAACACATCAGACTGTAAAGGAGCATCCAAAATCATTGTCTTAACATGCTCTGCTAAATTCTGATCCCTCAACCAGGCATGCCTGCGAAGAACAGAACTAGTGGCAGCCACCCTCGAGGAGGCCTGCACAGCATCAAAGCCACATTGCAAAGAATGCTTACCCACTTGTTCAGACACATGAACTAAATCCAGCAACTCTTTACACTCTATACCTTCCGCCAAAGCATCCACCTTAGATTTCAATTGTGAAAGGAGATAATTTTGATATTTTAGCATGTGAAACTGACAATTCAACGCTCTCATGGCTAAAGTGGAAGAAGTATACACTTTCTTTCCCCACCTATCCAAAGCCCTTGCCTCTTTATCAGTGGGAACAGGATTTTTAACAACAGAGGCCTTAACACCTTTAGGCCCCTGAGAAACAGTTTCGGGTCTGCCCTAGGACTCTTAAACAGATACTTATGAGCTTCAGGCACCCTATAGTACCTATCAGGTTTAACAGGGCAGGAGGCAAAGAATCAGGGTTCAGGGAAGCCTCTGCAAAAACATCTTCCACCACATTCAACACAGGAGGTATAGCTAAGGGCCTATGCTGGGGTAAAAATAAGAATTCCCTAAGCCTTTTCCTGGAATCAGAGTAATCTTGGCCTTCCCATTTAAAGTGCTCCCTCATGGAATGCAGAGTCTCTGAAAATGAGAAATCCTCAGGAGGAGAAGCTGTAGGAGTGGAATCATCCACATCAGAATCAGAATAAGGAGGATACTCCTGCAAGTCTTCCGCAGAAGACTCAGAAGCCTCTGAACACTGTTCAAAACTCTCAAACTCAGGTTCCACCCTAGGCCTCTTATCAGGAGGGGGCATAGAGCCTCTAATCATAGTAATTAAATCTTCTGCCATTTTAAGCATATGTTTCTTAGGCACAGAACCTGAAGTGCTAGGAGAAGCCCCCACTGAAGCTAAACTTGGCCTACCTCTCAAAGAAGTTTTGGAAACAGAAGGAGAGGCTCTAACTACCTTGGGAAGAGAGGGAAGAACAGTTACTTGAGAAGCCCCCTCAGCCTGGCCTACCTCCTGAGAAGGCACATCCTGTAACAGTAAAGTCTCTGCCTGAGACTCCAAAGAAACTCCTGGCAAAACCTCTGGCTCCACTGAGCCTTCTAAAGAACCGACGTCCGGGACTGCCGGTTCATCAACCCTAGGCTTTGCTGTTTTGTCCTTGCGCTTTTGAAAGCGGCCGGAGCATCCGACGGCATTTTATAATTACAACGCTTCCCAAACACTAACCTGGCACAGTCTAACCTTCTCTTAATAGTGCGTTTGTTAAATCTAGCACAAGAGCGGCAACCAACAACGTCGTGCTCAGGCCCTAAACAAGGTATACACAAAGTATGGTAATCCCTATGAGGTATCTGCTTCCCACAAGAAATACAGTTATTCACTTTTTCTGACATCCGTTAAATACTGAGGCAAGAAAACCAAAATGTTCCCAACGGGTACTTAGCCAACTTTGATTCGGTCTGAAACTCCAACTTCGGAAATTTTTCAGAACGCCAACCTGCACTCGCAAAACTGCTTCTGCATCGGACCATGCGGCAAAAAAGACTGAGGATATGACGTTGGTCATGCGCATTAGTACCCTGACGTCCTGACATCAGTCTAATGCGCCTTGACCGACGTCAGCCATATACTTTGGTATTCGGGCCGACTGGACAGCGGACTACCCAATGGTTAGGACTGCAGCAATGTGGAATGAAGAACATCTGTACTATGTTCTTCATCCCACATTGCTGCAGTCCTAACACTTGGGTAGAATCCCAAAGCAGAGGTACGGGAGGCTGGCAAATCATAAAGAAGCTGGAGCTGTCAACATGCCCTGCAAAATAGCCATGGCAAAACCAGCCCTAGATTTAGAATAGAGAGGCAGGTGGTAATGCTTAGAGAAAGTATGCACTGAACTCCAAGTAGCTGCCTCCAAAATATCCTTAGTTGCCACCCCCCTTAGAAATGCTGTTGAAGTGGCAGTAGCCCTAGTGGAATGAGGCCTAATCCCAGCTGGAATCTCCTTGCCATGATGGGAATAACAAAATGTAATGCAAAACCCAATCCACTTAGAAATAGTTTGTTTTGACACAGGCTTGCCCTGAGAACTCAAAGCAAAAGAAACAAAACAACTGCTGAGACTGCCTAAAATCCTTAGTCCTGCTTAAATAATAACGCAACTGCCTGTGTACATCTAAAGTGTGCAAAATCTTTTCGCCCTTATTTTGGGGATCTGCATAAAAAGTAGGCAAATGAATAGTTTGGTTTAAAGCCACACTAGAGACCACCTTAGGCATAAAGGAAGGATTAGTACGTAATGATACCCTATCCTTATGGAAAATCAAAAAAGGCTCAACCGCCATAAGGGCCTGCAATTCAGAAACCCTTCCTGCAGAAGTAATGGCCAACAAAAAAGCAGTCTTCCATGACAAGTATTTCAATTCAGCAGTAGCCACAGGCTCAAAAGGTTGTAGAGTAAGTTTCTCCAACACAAAATTGAGGTCCCAAGCAGGAGTAGGAGCTCTACGTGGGGGTCTTATATTCTTTGCCCCTCTAAGAAATTGCTTGAACAAAGGATGAGAAAACAATGGTGGGTCACAATCATAGTGAGCTGAAATCGCTGCAGCATGAATCTTAATGGAAGAGAAAGACAAACCTTTGTCCAATAACTCAGTAAGATATTGAAGAGCCACACTCAAATTAGGCTCAGAAACCTCCAAATCCTTTGCTGCACTCCAAAATAAAAATCTCTTCCATTTTTCTGCATACACTTTCCTTGTACTAGGTCTTCTGGCTTCCATAATCACATTCAAAACTTGTTGAGGAAGTTGAGACCTGCTGTGTTTCAAAACAGAATATGCCAGGCTGTTAGATGGAGAGTGAAGCTTGACATTGAGTAGATGACCGTCTCTCTGAGACAATAGGTGTGGAATCAAAGGTAAAGGCCATGGAGGCTTCCTTACCAGACTCCTCAGTAATGGGTACCAGTGCTGCCGAGGCCAATCTGGAGCTATTAAAATCATCCTTGGCTTGTCTTGTCTGACCTTTAGGAGTACCTTTGGGAGAAGAGGCAGAGGTGGAAAGGCATACACATGAAGATTTTTCCAACTGAAAGAAAGAGCATCCACTTTCCAAGCTGTGTGATGAAACCTTTTCGTGCAAAACTTTGGCAGCTGGTGGTTTAGTGGAGAAGCGAACAGATCTATGTCTGGAGTTCCCCATGACACTGTCAATTTCCGAAATACATGAAGATCCAGTTTCCACTCGTGGGGATCCATGATTTGCCTGCTTAACACATCTGCTAAGGAGTTCTGTGCTCCCGGCAGAAACCTTGCCTGAAGAGTTAGTTGCAAGCTGAGCGCAGTCTCCCACAAAATCATTGCTTGCCTGCATAGAGGATAAGAATGTGTTCCCCCTTGTTTGTTGATGTACCACATGACAGTTGTGTTGTCTTGTTAGAATCAACACCTGCCCTGAAAGAAGTAACTCCTTGAAAGCCATTAATGCAAACTGGACTGCTAACATCTCCTTCATGTAGATATGTAGATGCTGTAGTCTGGCAGGCCACTTGTCTTGTATCCACTTTCCATTCAGATGAGCTCCCCAAGCTATGTCTGAGGCATCTGTCGTTAGAATTTGACTCGCCTCTGGCCGGGTCACAGAGTCCCTTGTTTAGGTGACATTCCTGAGCCCACCACAAAAATTCCTTTTGAATGCAAGGTATTATTTGAATGACAGTGTCCAAATCCTGGCAGTGCTGTGTCCATACATTTTTGAGATACCATTGCAGCTTCCTCATATGCAGTTTGGCATTGGGAAGCACCAGAATACAAGATGCCATGAACCCTAAGGCTTGAAGGACTGTCCTTGCAGTCAGCCCGACTGAAGAGATAGTTGATGGAAGTAAAGAGACAGATTCTTTTGTTTGTCCGGCGTTAAAAAGGCCATCTGGGTTGCTGTATTCAGTCTCACACCCAGAAAGCACATGTCTTGAGAGGGTACTAGACTGGACTTTATTTCGTTCACAGAATACCCCAGGCATCTTAGCACTCCTATCACATATTCCAAATGTTGAAAAAGGTCTTCCTTTTCTTGAGCCAGAATCAGGCAGTCGCCCAACTAAGGATAGACTTGTATTCCTTTTAGCCTGAAGTAAGCTATCACTGAGCCAGAACTTTTGTGAATACTCTGGGCGCAGTAGATAAGCCAAAGGGCAATGCAGAGAACTGATAATGAGAATTCCCAGCTCGAAAACGCAGATACTTCCTGCAACTTAGTCTGATAGGCACATGAAGGTAAGCCTCCTTGAGATCTAAAGTTACCATCCAGTGATCTTTTCCCAGCAGAGGTAAAAGCTGTTGTAACGTCAACATTTTGAACTTGGGAATGTCCAGATAAGTGTTGAGGATAGATAAATCCAAAATTGGTCTCCATGTGTTCCCCTTTTTTGGTACTAGGAACAGGCGAGAATAAAATCCTAGGCCCCTTTCTGGCACAGGAACCGGCTGAATGGCCCCTATTTGGAGTAACAGAGAAATTTGCTTGTGAGCCTCTTTTCTTTGTAGAGGAATGTCTGGCATGCCTTTGAAAGGAGGCAAGGTATGGAAATAAAACCTGTAACCGTGGTGAATGATATCTAATACCCATCTGTCTTGGGTAATTAAACTCCAATTTTCTTTGCAAAGTGCCAGCCTTCCTCCCAAAGGTGCTGCCAGACGAGAAGGCTCTGGCAGCTGAAAAGGCAGGTCATTGGGTCTGTTTACGAAAGGACTGACCCCTGCCCTCACCAGAAGACTGAGCAGGTGAACTCCCTGTTCTAGGCCTAAAAGAACCTTGAGCTCTGCCCCTACCACGTCTAGACCTACCCCTAGACTGGGAATCATAAGAAGGATATGTCCACCCCTTAGTAGGCCAATTTCTACTAAACTTGGAGGCTGAACCTGCAAAAAATCTTTAACAGTCTGCATAGACTTAGCCTTGTCCTCCATTTTCTTTAAAACTGCTTCCACAGGCGAACCAAACACATCAGATTGTAACGGAGCATCCAAAATCCTTGTCTTAACATGCTCAGCCAAATTCTGATCCCTCAGCCAGGCGTGCCTGCGAAGAACAGAACCAGTGGCAGCCACCCTCGAAGAGGCCTGTACAGCATCAAAACCACATTGCAAAGAATGCTTACCCACCTGTTCAGAAACATGAACTAAATCCTGCAACTCTTTACACTCAATACCTTCCGCTAGAGCATCCACCTTAGACTTCAATTGAGAAAGGAGATAATTTTGGTATTTTAACATGTGGAACTGGCAATTCAAAGCCCTCATGGCTAAAGTGGAGGAAGTATACACCTTCTTTCCCCATCTATCCAAAGCCCTTGCCTCTTTATCAGGAGGAACAGGATTTTTAACAACAGAAGCCTTAACACCTTTAGGCCCCTGAGAAACAGTTTCTGGATCTGCCCTAGGACTCTTAAAAAGATACTTATGAGCTTCAGGCACCCTATAATACCTATCCGGTGTAACTGGGGCAGGAGGCAAAGAATCAGGGTTCAGGGAAGCCTCTGCAAAAACATCCTCCACCACATCCAGAACAGGAGGTATAGCCAAAGGCCTATGCTGGGGTAAAACAAAATTCCCTAAGCCTTTTCCTGGAATCAGAGAAATCTTGACCTTCCCATTTAAAATGCTCCCTCATGGAATGAAGAGTCTCTGAAAAAGAAAAATCCTCAGGAGGAGAAGCCGAAGGAGTAGAATCATCTACATCAGAATCAGAATAAGGAGGATACTCCTGCAAGTCTTCAGCCGAAGACTCAGAAGCCTCCGAACATTGCTCAAAACTCTCAAGCTCAGGTTCCACCCTAGGCCTCTTATCAGGAGGGGGCATAGAACCTCTAATCATAGTAATCAAATCTTCTGCCATTTTAAGCATATGTTTCTTAGGCAGAGACCCTGAAGAACTAGGAGAAACACCCACTGAAGGTAAACCAGGCCTGCCTCTCGAAGAAGCCTTGGAAACAGAAGGGGAGGTCCTAACCACCTTAGGAAGGGAGGGGAGAACAGCTACCTGAGAAGCCCCCTCAGCCTGGCCTGCCTCCTGAGAGGCCACATCTTGTAACAGTAAAGTCTCTCCCTGAGACTCCAAAGAAACTTCTGGCAGAACCACCGGCTCCACCGAGCCCTCTAAAGAACCGACGTCCGGGACAGACTGTTCTTCCAACCTAGGCTTTGCTGTTTTGTCCCTGCGCTTTTTAGACGAAGCGGGCGTCGGAGCATCCGACGGCATTTTATAATTACAACGCTTCCCAAAAACTAACCTGGCACAGTCTAATCTCCTCTTTATAGTGCGTTTGTTAAATCTAGCACAGGAGCGACATCCAACAACGTCGTGCTCAGGCCCTAAGCAAGGTATACACAAGGTATGGTAATCCCTATGAGGTATCTGTTTCCCACAAGAAATACAGTTATTCACTTTTTCTGACATCCGGTTAAATACTGAGGCAAGAAAACACCAAAATATTCCCCAACGGGGTACTTAGCCAACTTTGATTTGGTCTGAAACTCCGACTTCAGAAAATTTCAGAACGCCAACCTGCACTCGGAATACTGCTTCTGCATCGGACCATGCGGCAAAAAAGACTGAGGATATGACGTCGGTCATGCGCATTTGTACCCTGACGTCAGACTAATGCGCCTTGACCGACGTCAGCCTTATACTTTGGTATTCGGGCCGACTGGGACAGCGGACTACCCAAGTGTTAGGACTGCAGCAATGTGGGATGAAGAACATCTGTACTATGTCCTTCAAGGATGCATCTGCAGTCATAACATATGGGTAGAATACCATAGCCAATCTGGGGGTGGAGGTACTAAGAAAAGTATGGTGTAGTTAAGATACCTTGCAGGACTGCTGTAGCAAAACCTGCTCTGGATCTGGAGTATAAAGGTAAATTGTAATGCTTGGCAAATGTATGCACGGAGCTCCATGTAGCAGCTTCTTAAATGTCCTTGGTGGCCACCCCTCTTAGGAATGCTGTAGTGGTGGCTGTGGCTCTCGTGGAATGAGGCCTAATGTTTGCAGGAACAGTCTTTCCATGAAAGGATTAACAAAAACGAATGCAATTTCCTATCCATTTTGAAATTGTCTGTTTGGAAATTGCTTTTCCTTGTGCCCCAGCAGCATATGCTACAAACAGTTGGTCAGTCTTTCTGTAACTTTTAGTTCTGTCCAAATAGTAGCGTAATTGTCTGTGTATATCCAGAGTGTGTAGAAGTTTTTCCCCTTTATTTTGTGGACTTGGGAAGAATGTAGGCAAGTGAATGGCTTGGTTCAAGGATACCCTAGATACCACCTTTGGCATAAAGATAGGATTGGTTCTCAATGAAACTCTGTCTTGATGAAAAATAAGAAATGGCTGCACTGCCATCAAAGCTTGTAACTCAGATACTCTTCTTGCTGAAGTTATGAACAGAAGGAATGCAGTTTTCCAAGACAGAAAGTGTAGATCCGCCGATGCTGCTGGTTCAAAGGGAGGAAGTGTTAGTTTCTCTAGCACAAAGAGAAGGTCCCAAGTAGGTAAAGGTGGTTTCCTTGGAGGATTGATGTTTTTGATTCCTCTCAGAAATTGTCTTGAGAGGATGCGAGAAGACAAGTGGATTAACATTGTATTCTGCTGAAATTGCTGAGGCATGCATCTTAATGGAAGAATAAGACAGGCCATTGTGGAACAATTCTGCTAAGTATTCCAGTATATGTGCCATGGTCATCACTGTCACATCTAGGCCTTTTATTGTGTTCCAAATGAGAAATCTTTTCCATTTTGTTGAGTATGCCTACCTTGTGGAAGGCCGGCGAGCTTCCATAATAATGTCCTTTACTCTCTGGGATAAGCTATTCTGAGGAGTCATGGTATTCTCCAGGCAGTTAGCTGCAATGTTTTCAGGTTGGGATGCAGGATCTTGAAGTTGTTCTGCGTCAGAAGTGGCCATAGGGGGAGAGGCCACGGTTTCGTCTGTGACATGCTCTTCAACAGTGGGGTACCAGTGCTGCCTTGGCCAGTCTGGAGCCATCAGAATCACTCTTGGCTGTTCTGCCCTGATCTTCAGTAAAACCTTAGACATTAATGGGAGTGGTGGAAAAGCATAGACTTTGAGCTTTCCAGCTGTAAGTAAGAGTGTCCATCTTCCATGCTTGTGGGTGGTATGTCCTTGAGCAGAATGTCTTCAGTTGATGATTGAGGGGAGAGGCGAACAGATCTATCTCCGGCCTGCCCCATGATTGTGTTACGAGTGAGATGTCGTCTGGGTGCAGCATCCATTCGTGTGCATCCATGGTAGTTCTGCTTAAACTGTCTGCCAGTGCATTGTCTTTCCCTGGCACGAACTGGGACTGTAGTTGTATATTGAGTTTCAAGCAAAGTTCCCATAGATTCATGGCCAGTCTGCATAGAGGGTAGGAATGCGTGCCTCCTTGCTTGTTTATGTACCACATAACTGTGGTGTTGTCTGTCCTTAGCAGGTGGCCTTGATGAAGGAAAGGTTTGAAGGCCTTGATTGTGTGCATCACTGCCAGCATTTCCTTTTGGATTATGTGCATGCGCAGCTGTCCTTGAGACCATAGCCCTTGGATACATTTGTCCTCCATGTGTGCTCCCCAACCTCGGTCTGAAGCGTCCGTGGTGATGGTTTGGTTTGCTTTTGATTTGTTGAAAGGCAACCCTCTGTTGGACTGGCAAGCTTGAGCCCACCACAGGAATTCCTTTTGAAGGCAAGGAATGAGTGGGATCAAAGTTGCTAAGCTGTGACTGTGCCGAGTCCATACACTCCTTAGGTACCATTGCAATTTTCTCACATGCAGCCTGGCTTGTGGAATTAGAATTATGCAGGATGCCATGTAACCCAGGGCCTGCAGGATTTTCCTTGCAGTCAGCAGAGTCTGTCTTGTCAGATTCTTGAAGTAATCCGGAAGTTGTTTTTGTTTTTCTTCTGTGAGAAAGGCCATTTGGGTGGTTGTGTCTAGATCTGCACCCAAAAAGGTTATTCTTTGGGATGGAACAAGTCTTGATTTTTGGATGTTGACTGTGTATCCCAAGGCCTGTAATAGGTGGATGGCATAGCCCAAGTCCATTAACAAACTTTCCTTGTTGTCCGCTTGTATAAGGCAGTCGTCCAGATATGGGTAGATTTGAATCCCCTGAAGTCTGCAGTGTGCAATTACTGATGCCAGGCATTTCGTGAATACTCTGGGCGCAGAAGATAAGCCAAAGGGCAATGCTGAGAATTGATAATGCTCTGATCCTGCAAGAAATCTGAGGTGTCTTCTGCAACTTTGTCTAACAGGGACATGCAGGTATGCCTCCTTGAGATCTAGAGTCACCAGCCAAGACTCCTTGCCCAGCATGGGAAGAAGCTGCTGTAGGGTCAGCATCTTGAATTTTGGCACAATGAGGTAAGTATTCAGTGGGGACAGGTCGAGAATAGGCCTCCATTGATTTTCTTTTCTTGGAACAAGGAATAATCTGGAATAAAATCCTTGGCCTTGTTCTGAAAGAGGTACCTTTTCTATGGCTTTCATCTGTATTAAATTTGGTGATTTGCTTCAAAGCCTCTGTCCTCTGATTTGGTGGCAGGTCTGGCATTCCTTTTCTTTTTGGCAATGTGTGGAAATGGAACCTGTATCCTTTGTCTATTTGCAGTGTCCATGTGTCCCTTGTAATGTAATGCCAATTTTTTGAGAATAAAGAAAGCTTTCCACCCAATGGTGCTTCTAATTGAGCCCTGGTCGGTGGAGTCAAAATAAAGTCATTGTGTCTGTCCTGGTGCAGTAGTTGTTGTTGTTCCTGCACTACCTCTCTGGTTGGGAGGCTGCCACTGACTGCCTCTGTAGGAGCCTCTAGCTTGCCCTCTACCTCTGGCACGTCTGTTCCTGCCTCTCTGGGATCTGTCTGAGTCCGGAAATGACCAATTTTTAGTAGGCCAATTTCTGCTGAATCTCGGCGGTTGTACTTGCAGAAAGTCCTTGACTGTTTGCACAGACTTTGCCTTTTCTTCAAACTTAAGACCTCCTGAGCCGTGGAACCAAATAATTTCTGTTTTTCCATTGGAGCATCCAGGAGCTTAGCTTTAACATGGTCTGGTAGTGATTGTTCCTTCAACCAGGCATGCCTACGTATGACTGCCCCTGTCATAGCTGACCTACATAAAGCTTCCAGTGCATCATAGCCACACTGCAAAAAATGGTTGCTAACCTGCTGTGAGTTATGTACCAGATCCTGAAGTGATTTACGGTCAAGAGGTTCTGAAGAGGAAAGCTTCTTATGCAATTCATCTAACAAATACTCTTGGTACTGAATCATATGAAATTGACAATTTAATGCCCTCATGGAAAGAGTTGCAGAAGTATATACTTTCTTTCCCATCTCTCCAAAGCTCTAGACTCCCTTTCAGAAGGTAGAGGATTTTTAGCAGTGGCAGCTGCAACCCCTTTTGGGCCCTGGGAAATAGTTTCTGGGTCTGCAGATTGGGCCTTGTACAGGTGTAGATAAGAATCCGGGACCCTATAGTACCTATCAGGTTTGGCAGGAGCCGGAGGGAGAGAATCAGGGGCTGAACTAGCATCAAAGTACACATCATCAATAACATTCAAAACAGGAGGTATAGCTAAAGGCCTATGCTGAGGTAAATGTAAAAAGGTCCTTAATCTCTTTCTAGAATCAGAAAATTCCTGGCCCTGCCATTGAAAATGTTCTCTCATAGCGTGCAGTGTCTCACCAAAAGAAAACTCTTCAGGAGGGAGGCCGAAGGAATAGATTGTTCAGCATCAGAATCCTCGTAGGCCGAATAAGCCTCCTCCTGGTGGTCTGACAACACAGATCCATCCGTAGAGTCATCTGAAGAGTGGGGGTCAGAGGGCTCAACCCTGGGCCTTTTGTCTGGAGGTGGTTGAGAGGCCCTGTCAGGGTGAGGTTGAGAACCTCTAATTAAAGAGATAAGATCCTCTGCTAGGCTGACAATCTGAGAGTCAGTAGAAGGCCTCTGAGAGGTAGTCTTGGGAGGCAAAGCTTTAGCAAGTTTAGCAGCTTTAGCCCTGGAAAAGACCTTAATGGACATGGATGCAGGGGGTCTGGCTGCACCACGTGCAGGAGTAGACTTGTCTAAAGGAATGGTGTCGGACATTTCCTGGACACCGGTTTCAGAAGGTAATTCAATAACCGACTCGGCCGGGGCCTCCGGGGCCGAGGTAGTCGGTTGAGTGGATTCGGTAATAGGAAGCACCGAGGACTCTGTTTCAGCCGAAACAGAGACACTCGCGGTAGGCTTGACCGTGGTTTCAGCCAAAACCGCGGGCCGCGAGTGTCGGTCCTTGTCCTTTCGTTTTTTAACCACATGCGAAGTCGGAGTCTCCGACGGCATCTTGTACGCAAAATCAGCCCCGAAGAATTCCTCTGCAAACTCCGACCGACGTCTAAGAGTTCGTCGGTTGAAGGAAGCACAGGCTGAGCAGGCCGAGATGTCGTGGTCTGGGCCTAAGCAAGGGAGGCAGTAAGAGTGGAAATCCTTATGAGGTATTTGTTTCCCACAAGTTAAACAATTATTTACTTTATCTGACATCGTCTGAGGCAAGAAAGAGTCCCCAACGGGGTACTTAGCTTTTTCGAAGTCTTCGGTAGCTGAATCGCAGGAGCTGGCCGACCGGCACTTGCGAACTGCTTCTGCTTCGGGCACCACGCGGCAAGAAAGACTGAGGAAAATGGCGTCGGCTGATGCTTTTATACCCCAGGCGCTTTGACGTCGGGGAAAGTGAGACATCAGCCGAGGCCAGACCCAGACTTTGGAATCCAACCGACCGAAGGGCTGCCTGAGGCAGGACAACCCATATGTTATGACTGCAGATGCATCCTTGAAGGACATCAGGGAGAACTGCTGAAGGGAAGGGTGATTCCTTTTGTAGCAGTTCAAAGTACCACTTTTGGGTGTCTCATTTGGGAAGTATCCCATTTAAAGTAATCCATCTTGGTGATGGTCTCACCAAAAGTAACGTCCTCAGGGGGACACAGTCCTTTCCACAGATTCTGCATCCGGAGAGTAATATTCCTGGGGGGAGGATATCTGTGAAACAAGAAATGGTCTCCTCTGATGAGAACGAAGAGTCATTTTCTTCCCTGACCTGAGGGGTCATGGATGGGAGGGAAGAAGCAGAGACAGGCCTAGGGCTCAGAAGAGGCAGGATGGAGGTGGCTGAAGGCCTAAGGGCCATGAAGGCCTGCATGAGAGAAGTGAAGGCCTGCCAATCTGGTGCGACTTCTAAAGTGGAGTTATGTTTACTTTTCTTCTTTTTGGACAGAGAATGTAGAGAGAGGGGCCTGGCGTTGGGTCTGGAAATTAGTACATCCAAGGTCTGGATCCCTGCCAGAGGTATAACCAAAACCAGTTTCCCATTGACAGGCATCGATGTCTGAGTGAGCTCAGAGGATGTGCTGGTCATTGGCTGCGAAATGGCTTCCTTGATGGACGTCGCTGCAGTCGACGGATCCTCCAAGTGCGCCTCAACCCCTGGATTGGAAGTTGGCTGTGCGTCGGGAAGTGGAGCGGCAGTTGAAGGCCTAGGAACCTTGGCCTTCTTACGCAAAGGTTCAGGTGTGGCCTCCGATGCAGGTTCTATCCTAAGGGCTAACCATCTGAGGCACTGGTTCTCAAGATAAATTTATCACTGCTAGCCGGCTGCGGAAAGTCTTGGGCACAAACAATTGATAAATAACGCAGGAGTGATAGTGTTCCCTGGCTAGGCAAAAAACATCTGTTATGGGCGTCCTTATGGGGTATCTGGCACCCGCATTGGCACTTTCCATATTTTTCTGACATCAGCTAAAGGCTGCAAAGACCAAGCGTTAGCTAGACCTATTGTCAAAAATAAGAACATTTGAAATGCAACAGGGCTACTTATCTTTAAGATGCGACGTCTGAAGAGGCGATCGTACGATGCAAATGTAGTCTGCGGCTGAAAAGTTCTGAGGATTGTGTGTGCAAACGTCACACTGAAGGCCCCTGGTTTATGGCCCTACGTGTGACGTCCCATGCACACTACATCAGCAAAGCTCAAGCTTTTGTATAGAAGCAGACATGAGGATAGGAAATCCCACACCTAGAATACTGCAACATAGGAAGAGGAGAACATCCCTCCATACCTAGCGCTGTTTAAGACGTTGGTTCTCCAAATACAAGTTGAGCTCGTGGAGTCTGCTATGCAAGGTTTTGGGAACAAAAGTCTGGTAGATAGGGCAGGGTTGTAGTACGATTAAACAAAACAAAAATTGCAGGAATTTGTGTGCGGTACTTGACAGCTGCTCCTCAACTTGCCCTTTCTGGATGACATGAACAAGCATGGAAAACAATGACTGAAGAGAAGGTTTCCCTCAATGGGGTACTTTTGAGAATCCGACTGCTGGGAAGGCAGAAACACCTGATCGACTTGTGGCTGAGAAGTTCTGAGGTCTGGTGTGTGCAGACATCACTATTATGGCCCATGCTCTGCTGGCAAGTCAGACGTACCACGCACCATACAGTGACTGAAAACGTTTGTATACTGGCCGGATGTTCGGGTAGCAAGAGGAGAAAACCTATATGTACAGAACACTGCAACATATGAATAGAAGGCATCTATTATGTCATTTGTATCTCAAACTGATTTGTAAAGCTGCTGGTGTTAAAAAAAAAAAATGAAAGTGGGTCTTGGACAGAAAAATACACCTGTATGTCAGATTGTATAACTGTTGAACTTAATATTGTAATAGAGGATACTGGAAGATAAGGGGTTAACCTCAGTCCGGATAACTTTGAAAAATAAGTCTGAAATTAACCTGGTAGGCCATAAAGATCTCTCTCAGGTCTCAATGCAGCCACAAAGTCTGGACTAGGAAGCCTTCAACAATGAACTGCTAACCTAGAAGGGTGGAAGTAATGAAATTGTTTTATGGCTTTCAGATGCTATAAAAAGAAGTTGTGTCTTACCATAACATTTCATCTGTGTTGTTGATCTTCCATTCATCACCAATGGGTTCGGTTCAGAGCCCATCGGAACCAAGTCAGCCTAATACCAAACTTGCGTACACCAAAAACTCTCGAGCTAAGCTGCTACCCACAGTGCCCTTCTCCCTGTTACCTCAGATCGAGTTTGCATAAGACATACAGAAATAAAGCAGAGGCCATTTCGGTGCAAAAAGCCCTGAAAACACCATAAGGACTCAGGTGATCCACCAGGAGCCTATGGTGGGGGACGGAGGATGGGATGTGATGAATGGAAGATTATCAACAAGACAGATGGAACGTTATGGAAAGACAACTTCTTTATCTGATGTTAATCTTTCCATTCACAACGGATGGGACAGAATCCCAAGCTACTTGGGAAACCTGGGTAGACCTTATGGAAGAACATTCCTAAGCACCATTGAGCCTAAGGCCAATCTTCCCCTGGAGACCATTATCCAACTTGTAATGTTTGACGAAAGTGTGAGGTTTAGCCCAAATGGCTGCTGTGCAAATGTTGTCCATAGATGCTCTGGAGTGAAAAGCTACAGGGGTTGCTATAGCTCCAGTTAAGGGTGCTTTAACAGTGTGAGCTTTAGGCTCATTTGTATGTGATTATGAAAAAGAAATACAATCTCTGAGCCACTTTGATAAAGTGACGTTTGACAGCATATCCCATTTTTGGACAAGAGAAGGAAATGAAATGGTCTGTCTTGCGGATAGACACGTCCAATGAGTGTAGACAGCATTCTCCTTTATTGGAATAGCTTGGGAAAAACACTGGGAGCTTGATTGACTGGTTCAGAGAAATCAGAAATCACTTTGGGGAGAAAAGAGATTAGTATGTAGTGATACTCTGTCTTTATGAAATACTAAGTATGGCCTCCTGATGCATAAGGCCTGTAATTCTGAGATCCATCTAGCTGAAGTAACCGCTACCAAAAATACAGACTTCCATGATAGGAATTTGAGATCCCATTTTGCAGCAGGCGCAAAAGGGGGTGGAAAGACTATTACTAGGGAGAGATTCCACACCTTTAATGGATGCCCAATTGGTGGTCTGCGGTGAAACACTCCTTTGGGAAAGGTTTTGCATAGGGGGATGGACGCAAGTGGAGTGTCCTCTGATCAGGTTATGAAAATTGGAAATCGCTGCTAAATGGACTCGTACGGTAGAAGCTGACGCTACATTCTCAAAGAACTCTGGTACTGAAGTATAACAGAGACCAGAGCGGAGAAAGGATCTAGCATCCGTTCTTTAGATCAAAGAGCAAAAACCTTTTCTATATCTGTAAAGTTTTCTGTTGGATGGCTTAAGGGAGGCCAGAATTATATCGCGAACTGGTGAGGGGAAAGGGTTTCCTGCCTGGCGACTAACAGAAGTGGAGAAACCAAGCTGTCAAGCTTGAGTGGGCAAATTCGGGAGAGTCAACCCTTACGGGTGAGAAATTAAGTCTGGACGAGTGGCCAGGATCCATGGAGGCTCTAGCAGATGAGGCCGGAGGAAGGGGAACACTTGAAGACAGAATGGAGAAAACAGAGTTGCTTTCTTTAAAAATAGAGGAATCAATGGGAATTGGTGGATAAGCGTAGAGGAGACCCATGGGCCAATCGGGAGTCAAAGTGTCTCTGGGGGATAGAGGGCAAAAAAGCTGATGCATTTTCTATTTGAAAGGGAGGCAAAAAGGTTGCAGCAAGGCTGGCCCCACTGGCTGAAAATTTCTGCTGTCACTTTGAAATTGAAAGACCACTTGTGTAGAAAGAGAATGCATCTGCTCAGCCTCCCTGCAATCATGTTGGAACTCCCCGGGATGTGTGTTGCTATATGAAAGCAGTCGGAAGCTAATATCACCCACTGCCAAATGTTCATGGCCTCTCGACACATGGGGGTAGGATTTGGTTCCTCCTTGTTTATGTACCAGACTACTATCCAAACATCCTTCCTTAAAAATGTGAGAATGGATTGAATAGTGACCATGCGGAATTTGGTTTGCAGCACTGATTTGTTTAAATCAGTGAGATCCAGAATGGGACTCAAATCCCTGGTCTTTTTTGGCACTAAGAATCTTGAGCAAAACCCGGATCCGCATTGGTCTAGGACAACTGGTTGGATGACTTTTCTGACCACTATCTGCAAAGCCGCTTCTTACCATTGACTTGGGTGGATCATCAGGAAGGCTTTTCTAGGCTTGTAGTAGCCTCTGGAGATTATTCTCTGCACCCACTGATCGTTTGAAATAGAGCACCAAGCAGTTTGGTGTAGAGAAAAAGGAGCCCAGACTGCTTCCAGAGGAAAGCAATCCGGCAACGCTTCAGGCGCATTGATAAGACTGCCCAGAGAAGGAATCCCAGGATTCTTGGTTTCGGGGATCCCCACTGCCCCTAAAGGGGCTCCTTCCACCACTGGAACCCACTCTGCATTTGGGGCAATCCTCGCCACGTGCATTATGGAAAGGACCTTGAGATTTCTTGTGCCAGACTTTTCCACTCCTCTTTCCTGGAAAAAGAATGTTGAGGCTTGGAAAAGCATAGGCCAATGGCAGACCGTCTTTCCATCCTGCTCGCACCTGGCCAGTGTGTCCTTCACTTTAGAACCAAGTAAGGAAGAAGGTTCACAATAGGGGCGTTCAAAAATGAGAACTTTGAGTCTGCGAGGTCACAGATGCGCATTCATGCATGACGTCTCATGACTATGCCTGCATCCGCAGCTCTAGACACCCCTTTGGTTGCGTGGCAGAGCAGCCTCATGGACGAATTGGAAATGGATTCAAGGATGGCAAGTTGTCCAGTGCCCAGTCAGAAAAGTACAGTTGTGTACACTTACCATTAATGTAGATGTTAGAATGCATTCACTGTTGCAGTCATTACATTTGGGTAATCTGCTGGCAGGTTGCCCTCAGTTGGCCTGAATTCCAAAGTCTTGGGTCCTGCGTCAGTTGCTATCTTCATCCATGACGTCAGGTTGTCATGGGTATAAAAAAAGCAGCAGAAGCCATTTTCTTGAGTTTTTCTTGCCCCAGATGTCAGGTGCCCCCAAAAAGGTAGCACATAGATATACACACACACACACACACACACACACACACACACACACATCAATATAAACTTTACCTTCAGCTACAAGCAAATACACCACATAGGTTGTAGAAGACAGAGAAGGAAAAACTCCAGAATGAAAGGGGGGATGGGCAGGCGGGTAACCTAAACTGCAACAGCGAATTCACTCAAACATCTACATTTATGGTAAGTGTACACGACTGTTCTATGTTCTTCGTGTTTCACTGTTGCAGTCATTACATTTGGGTAGAATCCCAAAGCTATGGTTGGGAGGCTGGAGCTAAACAGCATTAGGTGCGGCTATAAAGCCCTGCAGAACAGGAGTGGCAAAGCCTGCCATGGACTTAGAATAAAGAGGCAAATGATAATGCTTTGTAAAGGTGTGAACAAGTAGCAGCCGCTAGAATGTCTTTGGGTGGTACTCCTCTGAGAAAGGCTGCTGAAGTAGCTGCAGCTCTGGTGGAATGAGACCTAATGCCCTTGGGCACAGGTTTACCATGGTGTAAGTAGCAGAAACGAATGCAGTGGCTTATCCACTTTGAAATAGCCTTTCCCATCTGATCCCGCAGCGCATGTCACTAGTAATTGCTCAGTTTTTCTTGGAGCTTTAGTCCTGCTCAAGTAGAATCTTAGCTGTCTGTGTACGTCCAAGGAATGCAGAATTCTTTCCCCCTTGTTCTGCGGATTTGGATAAAAGGTTGGCAGATGAATAGCTTGGTTAAGAGCCACACTGGAAACCACCTTAGGCATAAATGTTTGATTTGTCCTCAGACACCCTGTCTGGGTGAAATATAAAAGGCTCCACAGCCATGAGGGCCTGTAGCTCAGACTCTTCTTGCTGAAGTAATTGCTAGTAGCAGAGCTATTTTCCATAAGAACTTTATATATTAGCAGTAGCAGATGGTTAAAATGGAGGCAGGTTGAGCTTTTCAAACACATAATTGAGGTCCCATGCAGGTATTGGTGAACTTCTAGGAGGCCTTAATTTTTTGGCTCCAAGATACTGCTTTAGTAAAGGATGAGAAGATTGGTGGCTCTATGTGTTGTAATGCGCTGAAATAGCAGAGGCATGGATTTTAATTGATGAGAAAGGCCTTTGTCAAGCATCTCAGTCAAGTATTGTAATATCGGAGGAATATTTGGTTCTGCTGCATCAGTTCCTTGTGCTTGATTCAAAGCACAGAATCTCTTCCATTTATCAGCATAAGATTTTCTAGTACTAGGCCTTTCAGGCTTCCAAAATGACATCCATCACAGCTTTACTGAGAGGTGTTTGTATAAATACATGATCAGCCATGCTGCCAGGTTCAGTGCCTGGAGCTGATTGGGCAGGATCTGATTGTTTTGCTGGGACAGTAGTTGTGGTCTGAGGCAAGGTCTAAGCAGGGTATTGAGACAAGTTCCTTAGGATTGGGTACTAGTATTGGCGGGGCCAGTCCTGGGCAATTAGTATCATCTTTGCTTTCACTTGTCTGACATTTAGAAGTACCTTGGGAAAGAAGAGGCAGTGGAGGAAGGGGGTAAACTGACAGGTTTTTCCAACTGAAGGATAGGGCGTCCACTTTCCATGCTCGTCTTTGATAAGTCCTTGCAAAGAATCTTTTCAACTGATAATTTAGAGGGGAGGCAAATAGATTTATGTCTGAGCTCCCCCATTTCATTGTCTTCATGCTGAAGACTTGTGGATCTAGTTTCCACTCCTGAGGATCCATAAGGTTTCTGCTTAAATTGTCTGCCAGAGTATTTTGCTTTCCTGGCAGGAATTGAGCTTGAAGATGTATTTGCCAAGTCAAAGCTATGTCCCACAGTGCCATGGCTAATCTGCAAAGGGGGTATGAGTGCATGCCCCCCTGCTTGTTTATATACCACATGACCGCGGTGTTGTCCGTCTTTTTCAGTAGTTGTCCTGGATGAGCTAAGTCCTTGAAGGCTGTCAGAGCATTTTGAACAGCTAGCATCTCTTTCTGGTTGATATGTAGATGTATTTGTTTTAGGGTCCATTTGCCCTGAATGCATCTTACCCACCATGAGCCCTCCCCCCCTCAGGCATAATCCAATGAGTCTGTTAAGGTTTGGCTGGCAGGGGGTAGAGTGAAGGCCCGTCCAATGTTTTGGAGACATGCCTTTGCCCACCATAGAAACTCCTGCTGTAGGCAGGGAATGAGAGGAATCATTGTTTCCAGACTGACCATGTTGACTCCATATACTTTTTAGGTACCATTGAAGTTTCCTCATATGCAGTCTTGTATATGGAATCAGTAGGATGCAGGATGCCATGAAGCCCAAAGCCTGCAGAATTTCTATTGCAGATAACTGGGTTTTTGCTGCCATCAGTTTGAAGTAGTCAGTTGCCTTTGCTTGTCTGGCATGAGGTAAGCCATCTGGGCAGTTGTATTCAAGCTTGCACCCAGGAATGTTATCTTTTGAGATGGTACCAGTTGTGATTTATTTTCATTTATTGTTTACCCTAGGCATGTTAGAAGCCTTTTCACAAACGCCAGATGTTGAAGAATGTCCTTGTTCTCTGCTTGAATGAGACAGTCCAAGGACATATCTGAATACTTTGTCTGCAAAATGCAATTACTGGTGCCAGGCACTTTGTAAAGACCCTGGGCGCAGTAGATAAGCCAAAGGGCAGTGCAGAGAATTGGTAATGCATTAAACCAGCCTTTAATCTGAGGTATCTTCTGCACGATTGCCTTATTGGGACATGCAGGTATGCCTCTTTTAGGTCCAATGTCACCAGCCAAGCATTCTTGCCCAGCATGGGCAGAAGCTGCAAAGTCAGCATTTTTAATTTTGGAATGTCCAGGTATGTGTTCAAAATCGATAAATCCAGTATTGGCCGCAAGGCCATGTCCTTGCTGGGTACAAAACAGTCTTGAATAAAATCATTGTCCTTTTTCCTGTTCTGGTACTGGCTGAATAGCCCCCATACCTATGAGGGACGTAACCTGTTTCTGTGCCTCTGCCCATTGATTTTTTGGCAGATCTGGCCAACCGTTTGCCATTGGCAGAGTAAGGAAATGGAATCTGTATCCCTGTGATACTATGTTTAGCACCCACTTGTCCTGTGTTATTAACTGGCAATTTTGAGCAAAAAGTGCTAATTTTCCACCTAAGGGTCCTGCCAAAAGATAAGTGCTTGGTGAGGGCAGTGGGAAGTCACTGGGACTGTTTTCTGTAGGTTTCCGCTTTACTGCCTCCAGATTTGGAAGTGGATGTGCCCCATTGCTCTGACCTGTATGAATAATGTGCCTGGTATCTGGAACTCTTAGGTCATCTGGATTTGCCCCTTTGAGCTCTGTCTGACACAGGAAAGGACCAATTTTTTGTAGGCCAGTGTCTACTGAATCTTGGTGCCTGCACTTGTAAGTCTTTTACAGTTTGCATAGACTTAGCTTTGTCTTCCATTTTCTTTAAAACCTCTTCTGCCTTAATACCAAACAGAGTATCATGCTGTAAAGGTGCATCTAGTAATTTAGCTTTAACATGATCAGGCAACGTTTGTTACTTTAGCCAAGCATGCCTCCTAATCACAGATCCAGTAACTGCGGCCCCGGAGGCCTCTAATGAATCAAAACCACACTGCAAAGTATGCTTTCCAACCTGTTCAGCTGCATGTAATAATTCCTGCAATTTTTTTTTACTTTCTGCACATTCAGAAATAATTTTCTGTTTCAGCAATCCCATAACATGTTGCTGATACTTGAGCATATGAAACTGGCAGTTTAAGGCCCTAATTGCCAAGGTTGCGGATGTATAAACCTTTTTCCCCATCTATCCAGTGCCCTTGAATCTGTCAGGGGGGGGGGGGGGGGTAAGATTTTTTGCTGTTGAGGCCTTAACTCCCTTTGGACCATGTGAAATAGTTGCAGGGTTTCTAAATAAAAAATTGAGAGTCAGGGACCCTATAATATCTGCCAGGCTTGCTGGGAGCCAGAGGTAAGAAGTCAGGGGTCAAGCTTGACTCCGAAAACACATCATCCACAATGTCTAAAACAGGGGGTATGGCTAAAGGCCTGTGCGGAGGGAGGAAAAGGAAATCCCTGAGCCTCTTTTCTGATTCTGAGAAATCATTACTCTCCCAGTGAAAATGCTCCCTCATAATCCTCAGGAGGTGATTCAGATGGTATAGACTCCTCTGCATCAGAATCCTCATAGGGAGGAATAGATAATTCCTGATCAGAAGAGGAATCAGAAGAAATAGAAACCTGATCTGAAGATTCATAATCAGTGTCTTGCCTAGGCCTCTTATCTGGAGGGGGATGGGAACCCCTGATCACGGTAATAAGGTCTTCAGCCATTTTGATCTGTTTTTTTTAGGCCTAGAGGCCTGTGCACATGGCTCATGCGTCAGTTTTTTAGTTTTAGAAGTTACTTTTGTCTTTGGTTTTGCTGTCATCGGTTTGATATAAAAATGTTGAGGCCTGAATACACCCTAAGAAACCGGTGCCTGCTCAGCGGCTCCAGACCCATCCGATGTTGATACATCCATGGGTCCAATACTTTGAGTATCTCGCAGCAAGCCGGACTCCACATGGGTGTCGGTAGGGGCCTGTGGCTCAAAAGCAGCTGGTATGAGGGGCTGCGAAAGCACCTCACTGAGTATCTGCGACTGGCTTAGAAGCTCCGTTGTCTGTTTTGGACCTCGACTGTCTGTCCTTTTCTTTGCGTTTTTTTATGTACTCCGGTAGTCTGATTGCTATCAGATGACATTTCTGGATAGTTACATCTGTTTCTAAAATACTTTGAGGCAAAACTATACCGACGCTTAATAGTGCGTTGATTAAATCTAGCACAAAACCGACAGCCAGGCACGTTGTGATCAGGGCCTAGGCAAGGAATACAGTATAAATGGAAATCCATACGAGGTATTTGTTTCCCAGAAGTAATACAATTATCTTTTTCTGACAATGGTATGGCGCAAGAAAAATGTTTCCCCAACGGAGTACTTAGCTTTAGTGAAGACTTCAGTTCTGAAACTCAAACTCGAATATTTCAGGAGTCGGCAGACCGGCAAGAAAGACTAAATAAAACGGCGTTGGCTGCATGTTTTATACCCCTGATGTCATGGAAGAAGAGACCGCAATCGACGCAGGACCTAAGACTTTGGAATTCAGGTCGAATGAGGGCAACCTGCCAGCAGATTACCCAAATGTAATAACTGATATGGTGAAACGCAAAACATCTTGACCCGCGAAGACTCTAGAAAGTTCAGTAATAAAATCTTTTTGGAGCCTTGCGAAATTTGGCTAGTTCAGGGACCTGACAGCAAAGGTCGCTGAAGCAAAAACTCTCTTCCCCAACCTGTCCACAGCATGGGACTCTGCTGAGCGGGTGAACAGTAGGACTTTCTTTCACTAGATCCTTTTTACTGCCTGCAACCAACCACCACAGCATCAACAGGCAAACCTCTGGACCAGTGGGGATGCTCTTCAGGGGGGGGGGGATCTTATCGGGTCTCTGGTGAATGGCCTCAATAGTCAGGGTTCTGCCAAGCAAGCTGCACGACGAGCTGGATTAACTCGTCGGCAGATGGGGTCACCCAAGAGGTAGAAGGCCGGGAGCGAAAAGCCTGCAGGAAGACTGACTCCTCCGAGAAAGGGTTTAGAGGGCTTTCAGCTACCCTTCTGTTTTAGTATTTCCAGGATGTCTCTGAAGCAGACATCAGGGGGAAACAGTGCCCCTCCCTATCATCGCAGTCTGTGTCCTCTGTCAAAGGCTCTTCGGGAGAGTCAATGTGCTTCCTCTTGCATCCCTTCTTCTGAGGAGTTTCCTCAGTGGGAATATCTGAGGAAGACTTGGAAGGATGGGTACCCCAAACTGTGGTTTTCTGAGGATTCTGCTCCCACTGTCCCAGGGAGGTGGCTCGTGGTAGCTGCAGCACAGAGCAGGGTGAAGTTCCGACGGAGGAGCGCTTCCCGAAGCAAGCACCCTCTCCATCACCTATAAAGCAGGCCCGCCTGAAAAGGAATGGGAGCCCAGAAAGGACAAACTCAGAACCGTGGTCACACCCAGCTCCGTCAAACCCGTTCCCAGGGATGGAGCCTCAAGCAGGATCGGGGCAGATGTTATCCCCGCAGAGGACGGAACCGATAAAACACTCGGAACAGTGCTCTGGACCGAGGACTCTGCCCCAACCATGAATCTAAGGGACGGTTCCAATGGAACCGAAAACCAAAGGGGTGACCTCGAAACCTCAGTGAATGTCAGTGTCGGCGCCAAGGAACGGGGTTCCACAAAGGACATCGGAGCAATGGGCTTCGGAACCGGCGGATCCAAAGGAAGAGTATATGTCAGAGTCCTGAGAGAGTGCGACCCAAACCCCAAAAGGGGGTGTGTCTTAGGAACATTTATCCCTCTGGCGTCAACAGCTAATCCAACAGGCGCACCACATCAAATTCGTAGAAACTCCTGAGGAATTACATGGCTTGAAACCGCTTTCAGTGAGGTAAAATGCAAAGTCAGTGCCATAGCTGTTTTCGAAGGTAAGGTCAGAGCCTTAGCTGAAATGGAAAGCAGGGTCATGCAGAGGGTGGCGCTGATGTATAAAATCCAGTAATTTCCATGGCTTCGGTCAATGTAGCAATTGGAGCAGAGCTCGGAAGGGTAGTAACAGTCGGAGCCGAAATAGCAATTCTATGTTCAGAACAAGATTTGCAGGGCTTACTATTGTGTGACTTGCTCATCACCAGCCCGTGAAGAGGGAAGGGATCAGAATGGGGACGTTTCTTGTCCTTCACTGGAGGGGTTGAGACCTCCAACACAGGAAGGGCCCCTGAGAAAGGAGAAACTAGAAGGCCTTTCAGAATCAATTTTTCCTTTCACTCAGCGTCCACTGACTAAAACTTTGACAAATCTGGCAAGTAGATTTAACAGGGAGGTGAGAAACCCCCAGACAATGAACACAGTAATAGAGAGAGTTGCTGTTTGGGAATTTACCATTGCAAGAGGTGCAATGTTTAAACCACAGTCCTTTTTTTGTCAGACATTTCCAAACACACAAAAAAGTTAAGATTAGTAAACACCTAAAAAGGCAAGAAAGAAGATACCAATGACAGTATCAAGCGATACCACAAGGGTAAAGAGAGGGCGCACCAACGATGGTAAAAGAATTACCCAATGGGTAGAACTAGTTGGATATATTAGTAGTAAAAAAAGTGTGAAAAATAAGAGAAAAGTTCAAAAATACACAATAAAGAAAGTAGAACACTTGGCTTGAGAGCTCGGTGAAACACTGCTATATGGCTATGCGGCAAACGAGACCTGAGGTAACAGTGGGAAGGGCACTGTGGGTAGCAGCTTAGCTCGAGAGTTTTTGGTATACACAAGCTTGGTATAAGCAGACAGTACAGAGGTGTTCGGAACAGAATCCATCAGTGATGAATGGGAAGATTATTAACATCAGATCACATCTTAGTAAAGCTCTGAGTATGTTAACACACATGCAAGATTCTGGTTCAGTTTCTAATAAAAGGTTTAGCATGGGAACAAGAAATCAGATGACCAGATGTATGTGACGTCATTCTGCAATCCAGCACTGAAATTATGTTTTAATACTAGATGGGATAGAAGTTTCATTGCAGTGTTTCTGAAACGTGACAGAAGGATCACTCACCAACTTCTTGACTTGTTTTAGTAAGTAACCAGCAAACAGTAATTCTTTCGATCAATCAGGAAAATATAGTGACATTAGTTAAGTACTTTGTTTCTCTATCTGTGTGAATCTATCCATTATTTTCTGTGACAAACTCTGGCGTTTATTATAGATGCTTAATATGTTCATGTTCTTTAATTAAATATATTTAAACATTTAATTCGGGTTGGTGCTTTAGAGAATATTTTCATCTTTGAAAGTACTTTATTTGGTGACACTGTGGCTGCTCCTGAAAGCCATACTACATTGGTCAAACACTACCATTTGTATTAGTATTAATTTTACTCAGTATAAGTCGATACCCTTTTAACAGCCTTAAAGTAGCTGGCTTTGGGCTGGCTGGCAATAACTACCTTATAGTCTGGGCAAAACAGAGCGAGTAAATCTATGCCAGTCTTTCCAAGGGTGTGTGTGTGAGAAAATCAAATCTGAAAGTGTCAGCTGCTGAGAGCAGGGCAACAGAGCACTGGTTTCAAAGAGGTTAGTGGAGGAATTAGCTTGGACACTCGGCTGAGGACTCAACTCTACAGCTGTGCCAGTGGAGAATCCTATTGGGGGCCTGGACAGGGAATCCCATACCTCAGGGCAAAGTGTGCTCCTGTGTGCTCTTAAAGGAAATTTGCTTAGTGCAGACAGCTGCATCTGGAGCTACTGTGTGGTGTGCATCTATTTTTGTTCTAAGAACATCCATCACTGGTGTCAGTGGTGAGGATTCAGGCTCCTTGATTACTGGCTCAGAGGAGGGGCATCACTTACTGGTGAGCAGTGGTACAGATGATGTCTTTCGGCTTTTTCCGGTTAGGGGTCGCCACAGTGGAACTCCAGTCCGCTAATGATTGGCAGTACATTTTCACCAATGCCAGGGTGCCAGCTCGACGTTCAACCTTCAGAGAAGGCACGCCCATTTAAGCATGTCTTTTGAACGTCCACCCAACCGCGGAGAGGACATGCAGACTCTACACAGAAGGCACTCCCCACACTCCAGCAGAGAATCGAATGGGAGAACTTCTTGCTGTAAGGCAACGCTACCGCTGCACCACCGGGGCTAGATGAGCAGTGGTAAAGATATTAATTGAAAAAAGTTATATGCCCTCTTCCATGATGCAGTATTCATCACATGTGGGTATTCTCTTGCTCCCCAAATGTACAGCCTGTATACAAAAGTTTTCACAGTAAGGTGTGTGGGGCGTCTAATGTGACTAGCACAATGTGGGCTATAAAAGTGAAGTCTGCACGCACCAGCCCTCAGAACTGTAAGCCCCAGACGGAACAAGACCTAGTAAGGAAACGCCAGCTTCCTGTCACCCAGATGGGGAAATGCTGCATAATAAGAGGGGTAGATGGGTGGGAAGGAATACTGCAACATGGAAGAGAAGGACATCTATGGTAATGGTAAGATTAAACAACATTCCTAAGCCGTTATATTCTCATGCTGCAGTATTCATTAGATATGGTTGAGCGCCAAAGCTAACTGAGAAGTGGGTGGAGGTCTAGAGCCAGTCTCCAGGAATCCATGAAGGATAGCCCTCACAAAGGCCACCCTGGCTCTGGAAATGTGGTCTAACTTGTAGTGTTTGGTGAAGCTGTGCACTGATCAAGTGGCTGCTTCAAGAATGGTAGAGGTGTCTAAGCCACTGAAGGAGGTTCCAGAGAAGGCTATAGCCCTGTTGGAGTGTGCTTTAACAGCACCCTGCAGGGATTTCTTGTGGAATTGGTATCAGAAGGTGACAACCTTGGAAATCCAGGATGAAATGATTTGGTAACTGCCTTGCATAGGGCCCTGGGATGGAGAGAGACAAAAAGCTGGTTAGAGACTCTGATGGATTTGGTTTTGTGCAGGTAAAATCTGAGTTGTCTGTACACATCCAAGGAATGGAGTACTCTCTATCCCCCTCCCTGTGGGTTAGGGAAGAAGGTAGGAAGTAGATGGCTTGATTTAAGGAAAGGTCATTCACCATCTTAGGAATGAAGGACGGGTTGGTCCTAAGAGTAACTATCAGTGTGGAATACCAGAAGGGAGGAATAGCCATGAGGGCTTGAAGCACTGAGTCTTCTGGCTGAGGTCAAAGCCATGAGTAAGACAGTTTTCCATGTACAGTGCTTTGGGGAAACTGTCTGCTGGCTCAAAAGGGGCCAGCGTAAGCATTTGCAAAACAACTGAGGTCCCAAGGGGGCGAGGATGGCTTCCTAAGAGGTCTCCGGTGAAGAACCTCTAAGGAATAATCTAGCTGGTAGCCTGGACACCAGAGGGGGATCTTGAGGAAGGCATGCTGAAATGCCAGACAAGTGGGCTTTAATGGAAGAGTAGGCCACTCCTGTCTGCAAAAGTTAACACAGGTAAGAAAGAATAGTTGTGCAAAACCTTACCATAACCACAGATGTCCTCTTCCATGTTGCAGTATTCTTGGTGTGGGAATTCCTGCCTTCAGGTGTCCCGTACGTCGGCTCCTATACAACAGCTTCAGCTTGGCTGTTGCAGCTATGTGGAAAATCACATGTAGGGCTATAAACCAGGGACCCTGTGTGTGACGTCTGCACACAATCCTCAGAACTTGAAGCTAAGTAGGCAAAGTAAAAGCTGCCAAAGGTGATATGTGTAAGGCCATGGGTCTCCTGTAATGGAGAGGCATCAGGGAGCAGTTATACTGGTAGTCTGTGAGGGGGAATGGTGGGTGGGAAGGAATAGTGCAACATGGAAGAGAAGGACATCTATGGTTATGGTAAGATTTTACATAACTACTCTATGTCCTTCTATTCCTATGTTGCAATATTCTTAGTGTGGAGAGCAGTACCACAGCTTAGTTTGACGAAAGGGTGGCGGAGGCAGAAGATTCCACAAAGCCTTGCAGGATTGCCCTGGCAAATCCTGCGTGTGCTTTGCAGATCTGGTCCAATTTGCAATATTTGGTGAAAGTGTGGATAGTGGACCATGTAGCTTCTTCCATAACGGAAGCTGTGTCCATGCCTTTTTGGAACGCATTGGAAGTGGCCACTGCTCTTGTGGAGTGTGCCTTAACCCCAACTGGAGGGGTTTTTCCACGGCGCGAGTAGCAGAAACAGATTGCCTTTCTAATCCAGGATGCAATGGTCTGTTTGGTGACTATCTTTCCACCCCAGGGCATTGGGCAAGGCAAAGAGTTGTTTGGATTTCCTAATGTCTTTAGTCTTATCCAGGTAAAATCTCAGTTGCCTGTGGACATCTAGGGAGTGGAGTATCCTCTCTCCTTGGTTACTGGGAGAGGGGAAAAACTGGGTAGGTGACTGGATTGATTTAGAGATAAGTCATTGCCTACCTCGGGCATGAAGGAAGGGTTAGTTCTTAGAGTGACCCTGTCCCTATGAAAATGGTGCAAGGTGAGCATGTCATTAAGGCTTGTAGCTCAGAAATCCTTCTGGCAGAGGTAATAGCCGCTAACAGTACTGTTTTCAAAGTAAAAAACTGTAAGGAGGCTGTATTAGCCGGTTCGAAAGGAGGCTGGGTGAGTTTTTCCAGGATGAAGTTCAGGTCCCATGGGGAGGGATAGGCTTCTAAGGTGGTCTGATGTACAAGACGCCTTTAAGGAAGAGTTTCACATGTAGCCTGGCTAACAAGGGAGGATCTAGAGGTAAGCATTCTGATAATGCAGAGAGATGCACTTTCACTGATGAATAGTGCAATAAAAGCACTCGGGTCTCTCAACAGCAGGTACAAGTACGACTCAGTCATTGTCCACGCTGGTGTCAATGACCCGAGACGTACCTCCTTGGACTACATGAAAAGAGACACTGAGGAAATCTCTGATTATGTAGCCCAGGCAGGTATGACCCTGACCTTGAGCAGTATCCTACCTTCACCTAGAATGATGCCACAATACAGTGATAAGATGATCAGCTTTAATAAATGGCTTAAATTCTGGCGCACAGGAACTTTCCCTCCTAGTTGAAACTGAAGGCATCTACCCTCCATGCTTGGGGGGAGTAAGTCTGTGCAGAGGCCAAACAAAAGGTGCAAATCCAAACTGATAAACAAAAAGGACGAAGAATCAGGAACCAATTCTTGAAAAATACCAGGAATTTGTTTGTAGAATCACTCGAACCACAAGGTAAAACAAAACAGATAAATCCACTCCACATTAACGTTGTTCATGAAAATTACGTTTTCGTCACAAAACTGGACTTCATCAGAGGATACCATTAACACCAACCATTCCCTTTTATAATGCATTCAATGAAATAATTATTCAATTAATGTGTTATTTAAAAAGTTCTCAGACTACTTTTCCATAAACATTCCTTTTGAATTCATATTATTATTTCTTGTATTTCCTATTTGTTCCATACCATAATACAGTTAAAATAAACATTTAATATATACATTTTTATTTTAAAAAAGTTTAAAACCTTTTAAATAAGTTGTGTCTGATAAAAACCATTGTAATACATGTTTTTCATGCCAACTAGTGCCCATTTCATATATTGCAACCATTAAATACATAAAGCTCAAATGTTCCCAATGTAAGGCTATGAATAGCTAAAAGTTCTAAAGAATCCTTATTTCTAGCTCATATCATGTATCCCCCGTTTTCACAAGCCCCACCATATGAAGCAAACCACTTTTAAAAAATATTAACAAAATTAAACACAAAAAATAGGACCAAGGTTAAAGATAAAAAACCTTTGTTAAAATTATTTGTTAAAGTTATTTATAGTTTGGCTGCTCTTAGTTTCAGAATTGGTAGTATGCTAGTATATTCATTTAACCCTGGTGGGTTATAGGCTTCTAACATCATTTGCCACCACAATTCTCTATACTCTAACCTTTCTTCCCAGGGTCCCCCTCTTATATCCTTTTCTGTATGTTCTAATACGGAGAAACTGAAAAAATAGTTTTAACACATTCCTTACTATGCTTGTATAAAGCATTAGTTTCCTTACAATTCTTTATGTCATTAAGGTGCTCATAAATTCTTTTTAGTTTCCTTTCGGTTTTCCCTATGTAGAAAGATTGGCATTTTTTACATGTTGCCAAATAAACTAGTCCTGAGGAGTCACAATTATAAAAATACCCATCATTAACAATGGTTTTACTTCTACTACTAATATCAATGGTGTTACTATTAGATATATAGGTACATTGGGCACATCTTCCACATTTATAAGTGCCTTTTCTCCTTCGGTCCTGTTAATTTAAAGAATTTTTACTTTCTAAAAGATTTCTTATACTTAAGGAATTTTTATATACAATCTTCACCAACCTATTACCCCCTAAATCTAATTCCGTTAGATCCATAAATCTAACCCATTCTTTATTAAAAATTCTTATTTTGCTATTAATGGTGTTATATTCCAAGGTCAGGGCTAAATCAAAACATTCTTGTTGTTTATTTTTTGTGCTGGGTAAAATATCTATCTCTTTTTCTTTTTTTGTAACCAAGGGAGAAAATTTTGTTCCCCTAGCTTTTACTACCTCTTCTCTAATTTCCTTAATGAAATTAATTGGGTATCCCCTTTCTTTAAACATGTTCTCTAACAGATCACATTCCATGTCAAAGTCTTGATCTCTACTGGTCATTCTACTTCCTCTCACGAACTGACCTTTGATAATGTTCTTTTTAACGTGTATAGGATGAGCACTATCAAAATGTAAGAGAGTTACAGTAGGTAGCTTTTCTATATACTCTAGTTTCTAGGTGTCCTTCTTTGTATATTTCGATGTCCAAATATTGCACTGCATTAGTAGTTACCTTATGGGTGAATTTCAAAAAACTGCAGGTGTTATTGAGGTAAAACAAAAAAGAATTAAGTTTTTCCTCCCCTCCACTCCAAAATAAAATAATGTCGTCCAAAAACCTGCGGTATATTATCCAGGAGGACTTAAATTGACTTCCTAACACATTTTTCCTCCCACTTGGATAAAACCAGGTTTGCATATGTGGGGGCGCATGCCGCCCCCATAGCTACTCCCTGAACTTGTTTAAATAATTCACCATTAAAAAACAAAAAATTGTTGTGCAACACTATTTCCATCACCCATCTACTAACCATTTTGTCATCGTTGGACATGTTTTTATCTTCAAATACAATTTCTTCAAACATTTCTAAACCTTCTCCATGAGGAATAGATGGAAATAGGTCTACAACATCTATGGTTACAAAGACTAGACCATCTATTTCTGCTATGTCTGAAATAATTTTTAACAGGTCCCATGAATCTTTCAAAATGTGTTCTCTTTGTAACCATAGCTTTTTTGTTTTAATATCCACAAATTTGGCTAGGGAATGGGGTTTGGACCCATTGGCCGAAACTATTGGCCTTAATGGGGGATCAGCTTAGTTTTTATGTATTTTGGGGATTCCGAATATCGAGGGAACTTTAGGTTTTTCTACGCTTAAAAAATTAAGTTTCCAAATCTATTAACCCTTCAACCAACATGTCATTTAAATTCATATCTATTCTATTGTACGCAACATTTATCTCGTTTTTAGACACCGGTTGATATTTATTGTCATCCCACAAAATCCTATACATTCTACTATTCATATTCCATATTTTCCATTATTACAATGCCTCCCCCCCCTTTGTCTGGTTTCATAATCCTTAGATTCAGGTCTTTCTTCAATTTAAGATATTTTTTTCTTGTATGTCCAGATTATTATTATACTTTAGGCCAGTTAGTTCAACTTTCCTAATTTATTTTTCTATCACTTTTTTAAAATTCCTTAGTTGCGGATGTAGGGGGGGGGGGGGTTGAAAGTAGACCTACGTTTTAATTTTAGGTTGGTGTTTTGTATATTACTAGGAAACAGAATTTTAAAGTTAATTTTCCTTAGGAATACTTTTATTTCTAACAAGGATTTAACTAAATCCCCTTTAGTGAAAGGAATAAATTTGAGGCCCTAGGAAAACAAGTTAGTGTCCTTTTTCCAGTTTTAATGGGCAAAAATTATATATATTGAAGTTGTTATAAGTCCATTTGTTCCCAATATGTGTAATCTCACTGTAAGTGGGGGGGTTGGGGTAATTGGGGTTGAATTGAAATTAATCAATATTTCCCCCTCCCTCTTCTCCCCCCCTCCAGTAAAAATTTCCTTCTCTTTCACCATACTTATTAAAAATTCTTTCAGACCTCCTCAGAGGTGGAAATTCTTCCTCATTAAATAAAATTCCTTCTTCCATTTCATGATTTTCTATAGGTTCACTTATATCATTGTTGTGGTGTCTATAGAAAGTATACCTCTGCCTCTTCAGAGGTGGGGGGTTAGGGTAACTAATATTACGTTTATATTCATCTAAATCACGTTCCATTTTTTTAAATTTCCTTTGGACCAAATCGTCCATATTTCTATCTCAGTCCTCATATTAAAATATTTAGCTTTTTCTTCCTCTATAGAAAAAATCATATCATTAGTAATAATTTTGTCCAAAGCTTCTATTTCTAAGTAAATATCTTCCTGCAGTCTTGTATTCTCTTTAACCATAAGCTTCAACATTTCAATACCACATTTGTTGAAAATATCTAACAGTTCTAAATGAAACTTTGAACCAGGTATAACATTATTAGGGTATTTATACAAGCGTAACCCTTTTGGTACACTTTTATAATGCATTCCTTTAAATAAGTATTTTCAACATTTAGCACTCTGTGCGTATTCATAAGTTTGTACAAGTTATTCAGGTCATCTTTAGATGTGCAGTCATTGCTAGGAACAAAACTTTTTAGAATGGTCTTTAAATGCATATTGGCGTATTAGCCAAGCATTTAGATCTTTAATGAAGGGGGGGGGGGGGCGCACAGGAACTTTCCCTCCTAGTTGAAACTGAAGGCGTCTACCCTCCATGCTTGGGGGGGGGGTAAGTCTTTGTGCAGAAGGTCTTCAGTTGCCTGTTCTTGGGGGAGGCAAACGGGTCTACTTGTGGAGTGCCCCACCGGTGGACTATGCTTTGGTACCTCCCTGTTTGTTGATGTACCAAATTACAGTGGCACTGTCCATCACTATCAGTAGAGGACCCAGTAGCAGTAGGGGTAGGAAAGTTTGCAGAGCTAAAAACTCCTATCATCTCCTTTACACTGATGTGTTTGGTTTTCATGGGAGGTTGCCACTGGGCTTGGACTCAGTGCAAGGTGGCTCCCCCACCTGAATCTGAGGCATCTTGTGCAATATTTGTGAGGGGGATGCAGTGGTAGGCCCAGGTTTAGGTGTACTTGTTGGCTCCACCAAATGATTTCCTTCTTTAAACAAAGAAGGGGGATAACTTGTTCCAATTGACTCTGGTGTTGTGACCAGATATTTTCACGGTACCATTGCAGTTTTCATATATGCATTCTGGCCAATTGTAGCATGGGAATGGCTGCTGCCATCAGTCCCAGGAGTTGAAGGAACTGCCTTGCAGTGGCTGTCTGGGAGAGCAAGAGTTCCTGTAAGTGGGAAGTTAAAGATAGAACCTGGTCCTGTGGGAGAAAGGCTTTCATTTGTTTTGTATTGATTCTGCAACCTATGAATATCTTTGTCCTTGTCTGGGTTCAGGGAGGACTTCTTGAGGTTTGGGGTTAACCCTAGACTTTGTAAAAGGGACAGTGAAGTGCAGATCTCTTAAGAGGGAATCTTTGGAATGTGCTAGGATAAGGAGGTAATCCAGATATGGGTAAATCTGGATTCCTTGGATCCTGCAGAAGGCAACGGCTGGAGCTAAGCACTTTGGTTTATCCACTGCCCCTAAAGTGTTTATAAAGGACAAGGCCGTAAACTGGAAGTGCGAGGACGGGCCAGAGAAACACAGGAAAAGTCTGTGAGAGGTCTTGATGGGAATTGTGCAGGTAAGCATCTTTTAGATCCGTGACCATGAAAGCATTTGAGGGTATGAGGGGTAAAAGAGTGGGAAGTAACAGCATTTTGAAGAAGGGTACCTGCAGGTAAAGCTTTAGGAAGGAGAGATCCAAAATGGGTCTCCAGGGACCGTCCTTTTGAGGGACCAGGAATAGACTGGACTAGAATCTTTTTCCTTCATGTCCTATGGGAACAGGCTCTATTGTGCCTTGCTGTTGCAGGTCTGACAATTTGTGGAAGGAGATGGCATTGTTTTTTGGGGGAAATGGAAAGCCCCTCCAAGGAGGAATTTGTTTTCAGGATAAAAAGTACCCTTTTTGAATAATGGTTAATACTCATTGGTCTGTGGTGATTTTTTGATAGAAGGGGAGACAGTGGGTAAGGCGAGCTGAGAGGGGTAGATGGGCAAGGCAGTCGCGCATTATTTGAACCTCCCTGGAGGTCTAGGCTGAGGAGGTGATCCAGTACGCCTGGATGAGGAATGTCTTCTAGTTCCTCCTCTGGGTCTGGAGGCGGCGGCAGCAGAATGCAGGTTACGCCCTAAGGTAGTCTTAGCCAGTAGTTTTTATAAAATTTGGGTATATGGGATACCAGGAAATATACAATATCCTGTAATTCTTTGCAAATTCTTAAATAGGTCTGCAGATTCATTTCCAAAGAGGAAGCTGTGATCCAGGGGGGCATCCAAGATTTTGGACTTGAAGTCCCCTGGCAGACTCTGTAGTCTAAGCCAGGAATATCTCCTAAGGACAGATGCTGCAGAGTGAAAAGCTGCTACAGCATCGTAGCTACATCTTATGGAGTGTCTAGCCACTTGTAGTGCTAAGGACAATTTGGAGGAGATATCCGTTTTAATGGGACTGTCAGGAACTGAAGCCAGCATAGAGGTGGCTTGGGATACTAAATCCAGGGCATACTTGGTCATGTGTGTTTGATAGTTAATGGCTCTGAAGGCCAAAGTAGAAGAAGTGTACACCTTTCTTGACTATCCTAGCCATGGATTTGCTATCTTTATCCGTGCGCAAAAGGGAGGCAGACAGTAACAACCTAAACTGTTTATCACGGGCAGTGGCTATCACTACTCTGTCTAAGGGTGGCTTTATGAGGAATTGTTGTTCCTCTGGCCCATTGTAGAAGCGGTCTGGGTACTTAGGTGCAGGAGGCTGCAAGTCAGGTGTTCTAGAGGTTGCAGTAAGGGCATCCAAGTATGCAGGAGGGTACAGCTGTAGGGGAAGGGGACTCCACTTGTAGCAGTTCACAGCATCTGTTTTGGATTTTTGTCATTTGGGAAGTATCCCATTTGAAATAGTCTTTCATTTTGGTAATGGTTTCACCAAATGTAATGTCTTCAGGTGGAGAATCCCCTTCCACAGAATCCTCAACAGGAGAATAACATTCCTTGGGAGAAGCAATCTGGGATGCATAAAAGGTGGATTCATCAGAGGAAGATTAGGTAGATTCATGTTCTTTTTCCTCAAGGAGAGCCATGGGAATGGAAGAAGCAGAGGAAGGCCTAGGGCTTAATAGAGGCAACGTAGTTGTGGGGTGAGGCAGAAGGCCTAAGGGACAAATGCCTGCATAAGAGAAGAGGTGAAGGCCTCCCAGTCTGGAGGGCCTTCAGAAGCAGGTGTAATGAGTTTTGTTTTCTGCTTCTTTTTGGTTGGAGTCTGTCTAGAGCAGAGTTTGGCAGCAGCTGTATCCGAGGTTTGGATCCCGGGGCTGAAGGAACCACCAAATCTGGTTCCCCCCTTGACATCGACAGACGTTTTTGTCTGAGAAAGCTCCGTGGACGTGCCGGCTGTCTAGCGCCCTCCACAAGGGAGGTCGATAGTCAACGGATCCGCCGAGCACTCAACTCCTACAGCGGTAGTTGGGAGGGGTGTCAGAGTGCAAAGCAGCAAGCGATGCAGGCCTAGGCATCTTGGCCTTGTTACGCTGAGGTTCTTGGGCAGCCTCCGAAGCGGAAGGATCCATCCTGAGAGCCAGCCATTTGAGGCATTGGCTTTCTAAATAAAGGTTTAAAGCTGACAGATGACTACATAAGGTCTTGGGCACAAAAGATTTACAAATAGGGCAAGCGTTATGGGAGTGTTCCCGGCCTAAGCAGAAAATGCATTTGTCATGGGCATCCTTATGGGGAATTTGGCGCCCGCATTGGCACATTCCCTTTTTCCCTGACATCAGCAGAAAGCTACAACAACCAAGCCTAAGCAATGAGAAAACCAGTAAAAAAAATTAGAAATGCAAAAACCAAACTTGTTACTTATCTACAGTCGATCTGACGTCTGGAGAGCGATCGTACGATTGTAAGTCTGTGGCTGTAAAGTTCTGAGGACTGTGCGTGCACACGTCACACTTAAGGTCCCTGATTTATGGCCATACGTGTGACGTCCCACGCAGCTGAAACCAGCCAAGCTAAAGCTTTTGTATAGCAGCCGATGTACGAGTTGCCTGACGGTAGAAAATCCTACACCAAGAATACTACAAGTATTTGTAAATACTGCAACATAGGAATAGGACGACATCTGGAGCTGCTTTTTGAGGATCTCTTCCTGTTCTGCTAGAATCAGAATATTATGGATAGATCTGTACGCACTTGGTCCTGTAGAAGGCAATGGCTGGAACTAAGCATTTGGTGAAAACCCTTGCTGCAGTGGACAAACCAAAGGGCAAGGCATTAAACTGAAAATGAGAGCAGGGCCCAACAAACCGCAAGTATTTCCTGTGGCTTGGGTGTATGGGGATGTGGAGAGGCTGAAGGCTTGTGGTGGCAGTAGTGGAAGCAGGGTGTGTAGAGACAGCATTCTGAAAGGGGGGACTTTTATAAAAAATATTAGGATGGATAACTCCAGGATTGGTCTCCATTGTCCAACCTTTTTTGGAACTAAAGTCTGGAGAAGAAACCTTTTCCTTCTTGCCCTAATGGGATGGGTTCTATTGTGCCTTGTGCCTGTAGATCCTAGACGTGTGTAATTGGATGGAACTGATTTCTGGGTGGCAAAGGCATGCCCTGAGGGTTGGGACTTTCCTGCCAGGACACGAAATATCAGTTTTCCACTATTACCAGCACCCAGTTGTCTGAGGTGATTTCTTTCCAAAGGGGCAGACAGTGAGAGAGATGGGAAGACACGGGGAGTTGGGCAAGGCACTCTAGCATTGCTGCATTATTAAGAGGTAGTTCTTAAAGGTTGTCGCCTAGTGCCTTTCCTATGCCTACTAGAAAGGGGGGGGGGTGTAGAAGGGCCCCTTCTGACATGGGATGTCTTAGGATAATTTCTGTAGAACTTGGATATGGGAGACACCAGCGGGTGTTCCTACAGCTCTTTGCTTTTCTCCTGCAGATGTTCAAAAAGCTCTGTAGATTGCTTTCCAAATAGTTGGTTATTGTCAGGAGGGTCATCCAGGATTTTTTACTTAAAGTACTCTGGTAGAGGTTGGCATCTGAGCCAGGAGTATCTGCGCATAACTGATGCAGTTGCAGCTGATGTAGCAGAGGCTTCTGCTGCATCACAACTGCATCTTAGAGTGCGCCTGGACACCTGGGATGCCATGGATAGCTTGGATACTAGAGTTTTGTTAGGGGAATCAAGCATGGAGCTGAGAAGCATAGTAGCTTGGGAAAACAAGTCCAAGGCAAATTTAACCATTTGAGTTGGGTAGTTAACACCTCTGAAGGCCAGGGTAGAGGAGGTGCAAATCTTGCCCAGACTACCTATAAATTTACTGCCTTTATCAGAAGGTATAAGAGATGAGGAAAGGAAGCAATCTAGATGGTCTACCTGGGGCCACAGCTAAGACAGCAGAGTCTTTACAAAGAATTTGTGGTCGTCGGGCACTTTAAACGGTCTGGTGTCTGGAGCAGGTGGCTGGGAGCCAGGGTTCTTTGAGCATGAAGCAAATGCGTCAAGGTATGCAGGGATCACCGGGGGAATGGCAGATGGGGAGGGTGATTCAATCTGCAGCAATTCAAAGCATCGTTTTTGAGTTTGACATTTTGGAAGAATCCCATTAGAAGTATTCTTTCATTTTAGGGATGGTTTCACCAAATGTAACATTCCCTGAAAAGTATCCTTCAAAAGAATCCTCATCTGGAGAATACTGCAGGGGTGAGAATTTGTGAAGCATAGGAGATGGACTGCTAGGCAAGAAGACAGGTCCTCTTCTTTTTCCTAGGTAGTAGGAAGGAGTGAGGTAGAAGTAGGCCTTGGACTGAGAATGGTGCAGGTCTTAGCACCATGAAGGCCTGCATAAGTGATCGAGTAAAGGACTGCCAGGTCCAGTTGACTTTCAGGTAGGGTAGGACAGTTGTTTAAGGAGATAGTGTAGGCCTGGAATCTAGGGCTTTAGCAACTTAAGGAGCCTTGGATTTGTGCGATCCAGAAGGGTGTTCGTTAAAACCATGATTCCCCTCACCACCGGGAATACGAGACGTCTGAGCTAGCTTAGTGGACGTGCCAGCCAGTGCTTCGAGTACAGCTACCTCGAGGGAGGCCATAAGACTGCCCTAGCGGGTGTCCCTCAACCCCTATATTGGCAGCTGGCAGGGCAGCTGACAACTGAGGCATTGGTGGTAGGCCATGAAAGGTACAGTTTTGTACCTACCATAAATGTAGATGTCCGAACAGGATAGCATCTGCAGTCATAACAAATGGGTTGTCCTGTCGTCAGGCAGCCCTTCGGTCGGCCGGATTCCAAAGTCTGGGTCTGGCCTCGGCTGGTGTCGCACTTCACCCGTCATCTCTCCTGGTCTTCGGGTATAAAGGCATCAGCCGACGCCATTTTCCTCAGTGTTTCTTGCCCCAGATGCCAGTTGCCCTCTTGGAAAACTAAATTTTGGATAAATGCCAATGTTTCCAAAAAAAAACAGTAGGCAAACACAAAAAATAAGCATGTATGTACATATATGCAAACAAATACACCATAAGAGATCCCCCCTAGCTAGCTATTAGGAGGATAAATACCCTAGGAGTACCACAGAGGGGAAGGAGGGTGGGTAATCCTGACTGCAGATGCTATCCTGTTCGGACATCTACATTTATGGTAGGTACAAAACTGTACTATGTCCTTCAAGGATGCATCTGCAGTCATAACAAATGGGTAGAATACCATAGCCAAACTAGGGGAGGAGGTAGAAGAATTATGGTGTAGTTAGGATCCCTTGCAAGACAGCAGTGGCAAACCCTGCTCGGGATCTAGAATATAGAGGTAAGTTGTAATGCTTGGCAAATGTATGCACAGAGGTCCAAGTAGCCGCCTCAATAATGTCCTTGGTAGCCACTCCTCGTAAGAAAGCTGTGGTAGTGGCTGTAGCCCTTGTAGAGTGAGGTCTTATGTTCTGTGGAATTTGCTTTCCATGGTAGGAGTAACAGAATCTTATGCAATTTCCTATCCATTTAGAGATTGTCTGTTTGGAGATTGCTTTTCCTTCCCTTCCTGTTGCATAGGCTACTAAAAGCTGGTCAGTTTTTCTGTTACCTTTGGTTCTGTCCAGGTAGTAGCGTAACTGTCTATGTACATCCAAGGTATGCAGCAGTCTTTCCCCCCTGTTCTGTGGTTTGGGAAAGGTAGGTAGGTGGATTGCCTGGTTTAGAGACACTCTGGATACCACCTTAGGCATAAATGTAGGGTTAGTTCTCATGGACACTATCTTGATGGAAGATTAGGAAGGGTTGTACTGCCATTAAGGCCTGTAGTTCCGAAACCCTTCTTGCTGAAGTAATTGCCAGTGGGAAAGCAGTTTTCCATGATAGGTGTTGAAGATCTGCTGTTGCTGCTGGTTCAAATGGAGGGAGTGTCAATTTTTCTAGCACAAAGTTCAAGTCCCATGCTGGTAATGGTGGTTTCCTAGGAGGTTTTACATTCTTGATTCCTCTGAGGAACTGCCTGAGTAGAGGATGTGAGAAGACAGGGGATCAAGCTGTATTCTGCAGAAATAGCTGATGCATGTATCTTGATGGAGGAATAGGACAGGCCTGTATGTAGAAGCTCTGCCAAGTACTCCAGGATGTTAGCAATGTCTATCTTTGACACATCTTTTCCTCTTTCAGTACTCAAAATGACAAACCTTTTCCATTTTCCTGCATAGTTCCTTCTTGTTGAAGGTCTGCAGGCTTCAAGGATAATGTCTTTCACCCTTTGGGATAAATCTGGGTTAGTTGCTGTTATGTGATGTTCCAGGCAGTCAGTTGCAGAGTTTTTAAGTTTGGATGCATGATGTTGTAGTTGTTCTGAGTTAACATCAAAGGCATCAGGGGTAGTGTCCACGTTCTCCCCCGAGACATGCTCCTCAGCAATGGATACCAGTGTTGTCTTGGCCAATTTGGGGCTATCAGAATTATCCTTGGACGTTCCTCTGATTTTCAGTAGTACCTTGTGCATCAAAGGAAGAGGTGGAAATGCATATGCTGTCAGGCCTTTCCAACTGAAGGATATAGAGTCCACCTTCCATGCTAGTGGGTGGTATGTCCTTGTGCAGAATTTCTTGAGCTGGTGATTGAGTGGGGATGCGAATAGGTCTATTTGTGGCATTCCCCATTTCTTTGTGATGGCCTTGAAGATGTCCGGGTGTAGCATCCATTCGTGAGCATCCGAGGTAGTTCTGCTTAACATGTCTGCTAGGATGTTTTCTTTTCCCGGTACAAATATTGCCTGTATCTGGATGTTGTAGCTCAGAGCCATATTCCAAAGGTCCAGAGTCATTCTGCATAGGGGGTATGAATGAGTGCCTCCCTGTTTGTTGATGTATCACATGACTGTGGTGTTGTCTGTCCTTATCATTAAATGGCCTTCTTTGAGGAATGGTCTGAAGTTCTGGATTGCTAGTTTTACTGCCAGCATTTCTTTTTGATTTATGTGCAGGTGCAGCTGGTCTGGAGTCCATAATCCTTGTATGCATTTGTCCAGCATGTGTGCCCCCCAGCCTAGGTCTGAGGCATCCGTTGTGATGGTTTGGCTTGCTTGAAAGTTGTGGAAGGGCAAGCCTGGGTTTGACTGGCATGCTTGAGCCCACCAAAGGAACTCTTGTTTCAGGCATGGGATTAGTGGGATTTCGGTTTCTAAGCTGTGCCTGTGCTGAGACCATAAATTCTTTAGGTACCACTGTAGCTTTCTCATATGCAGTCTGGCATGGGGGACCAGGATTATGCATGATGCCATGAAGCCCAAGGCCTGCAGTACTTTTCTTGCTGTTAGTTTGTTCTGCTTTGTTAATGCCAAGAAGTAAAGAGGGAGTTGTTCTTGTTTTTCTGCAGCTAGGAATGCCATCTGTTTTACTGTGTCCAATTCCGCACCCAAGAATGTTCTTGTTTGGGATGGTATCAGTCTTGACTTTTTTAAATTGCCTGTGTATCCCAGGGCTTGTAGTAAGCAAATGACTCTTTGTAAGTCTTTTGTGAGCTTGCTTTTGTTGTCCGCTTGTATCAGGCAGTCGTCCAGGTATGGATAAATTTGGATTCCCTGTAGCCTGCAATGAGCGATTACTGATGCCAGGCATTTTGTGAATACTCTGGGCGCAGTAGATAAGCCAAAGCGCAATGCTGAGAATTGATAATGCTCTGATCCTGCAAGAAATCTGAGGTATCTTCTGCAATTTGGTCGTATGGGGACGTGCAGGTATGCCTCCTTGAGATCTAGAGTTACCAGCCAACACTCCTTGCCCAGCATGGGAAGAAGTTGCTGTAGGGTCAGCATTTTGAATTTTGGGACAATGATGAATGTGTTTAAGACGGACAGGTCGAGAATAGGTCTCCAACTTTTCTCTTTTCTTGGTACTAGGAAGAGTCTAGAGTAGAATCCTTTGCCCTGTTCTGTTAGTGGTACTCTTTCCACAGCTCTCATCTTTGTTAATTGAGCTATCTGTTTTAGAGCTTCTGTTTTTTGATTTGGAGGTAGGTTTGGCATTCCTCTTAACTGGTAAGGTGTGGAAGTGAAACCTGTAGCCTTGGTCTATGGTCTGCAAAATCCACTTGTCTTTTGTGATATAGTGCCAAATTTTTGAAAATAAGGCTAACTTTCCGCCTAAAGGTGCTGCTATTTGTTCCCTGGTAGGCGGTGTCAGAGCCAAGTCACTGTGATTGTCCTGTTGCAGTGGCAGTGGTTGTGTCGGTGCCTCGCTGGTTGTTGCCTTGCCACTGGCGTCCTCTGTAGGCACCTCCTCTGGACTGATTTCTGCCTCTGGCACGTCTATTCCTGCCTCTCTGAGATTTTGAGGAGTCTGGAAAGGACCAATTTTTGGCAGGCCAGTTCCTGCTAAACCTTGGGGGCTGAACCTGTAAGAAATCCTTAACTGTTTGTACAGATTTTGCCTTCTCTTCCATTTTCTTCATTACTTGCTGAGCAGGAGTACCAAATAGACTGGCCTTATCCATAGGAGCATCTAACAGCTTTGCTTTAACATGATCCGGCAAGACCTGTTCTTTCAACCATGCATGCCTTCTTATAACTGTGCCAGTCATGGCTGATCTAAATGAAGCCTCCAGTGCATCATAGCCACATTTTAAAGAATGGTTACTGACCTGCTGAATGTTATTCACCATTTCTAAAACTTATTTCTTATCTAAGGAGTCATCAGAGGACAGTTTCTTAGTTAACTGATCAAGCATAAACTCTTGGTATTGGATCATATGAAACTGACAGTTCAAAGCTCTAGCTGAGAGAGTAGCAGGTGTGTAAACTTTTTTCCCCCATCTCTCTAAGGACCTGGATTCCCTTTCAGAAGGAAGAGGGTTTTTTGCTGAGGTCGAAGCTACTGCCTTAGGCCCCTGGGAGATAGTCTCAGGATCTGCAAGTGGGGCCTTGAATAGGTTGTGATGAGTGTCCGGTACCCTGTAAAACCTATCTGGTTTGGCAGGGGCTGGAGGTAAAGTATCAGGAGCAGTGCAAACATCATTAAATGCATCATCCACAACAGGCAGAACTGGAGGTACAGCTAAGGGCCTATGTTGTGGTAAGTGTAGAAAGGTCCTAAGCCTTTTTCTTGAATCTGAGAAATCTTGTCCCTGCCATTGGAATTGTTCTCTCATGGCATGTAAGGTTTCCCCAAAGGAAAATTCCTCTGGTGGAGAGGCAGATGGAATAGATTCTTCAGCATCGGAATCTTCATAAGTAGAAAAAGGAGCCTCTGGATGGTCTGTAATGTCGGAGTCATCCGAAGAATCATCAGAGGACACTGGCTCTGGGGGCTCTGCTCTAGGTCTCTTTTCTGGAGGCTGAGAGGCCCTGTCTGGGTGAGATTGGGATCCCCTAATTAAAGAGATGAGATCCTCTGCCAAAGTAAGCATTTGTGAACTGGAACTGGGTCTGTGTGAGGGGGGCTTAGGCACAGATTTAGCAGTTTTGGCTGCTTTAGCCCTGGCAAAGGCCTTAATAGACATGGCTGCAGGAGGCCTAGCAGCACCACGTGCTGGGGTAGAGACATCCAAAGGGATGGTGTCTGATAATTCAACAGGAACCACATTAGTAGGCAAAACTTCAGAGGCCGATTCAACTAGGGTAACAGGAGCCTCGGTAGTAGTCATGGATTCGGCTGAAGATTGACCCGTTTGCTCGGTTTCGGCCGAAACAGAGACACTCGCGGTTTGCTTAACCGTGGTTTCGGCCGAAACCGCGGACCGCGAGTGTCGGTCTTTTTCTTTGCGGTTTTTAACAATTTGAGTAGTCGGAGGATCCGACGGCATAATGTACGCAAAATCTGAGCCGAAAAACTGTTCAGCAAACTCCGACCGACGCTTAAGCGTTCGTCGGTTGAAGGAAGCACAGGCTAAACAGGCTGCTACGTCGTGGTCTGGGACTAAACAAGGTAAGCAGTAAGAGTGGAAATCCTTATGAGGTATTTGTTTCCCACAAGTTAAACAATTATTTACTTTTTCTGACATCGGCTGAGGCAAGGAGTCCCCCCCCAACGGGGTACTTAGCTTTTTAGAAGTCTTCAAAGTAGTATTCGGTAGTAGTAATCTCTGGATCTGACCGACTGGCACTTGCGAACAGCTTCTGCTTCGGGCGCCACGCGGCAAGAAAGACTGAGGAAAATGGCGTCGGCTGATGCCTTTACACCCGAAGACCAGGAGAGATGACGGGTGAAGTGCGACACCAGCCGAGGCCAGACCCAGACTTTGGAATCCGGCCAACCGAAGGGCTGCCTGACGACAGGACAACCCATTTGTTATGACTGCAGATGCATCCTTGAAGGACATCTGGCCTTTTTCTTTGGTGGTTCTATCGGCTCTGCTGATTCCAGATCCATACTAAGGGCTAGTTTCTCAAGCCTTTGATTTTCTAAGTACAGGTTAAGGGCAGCCAAATGGTTTCTAAGAGTTTTAAGGATGAAGGACTGGCAGATGGTGCAGGAAGCATGGTTGTGTTCCTGGCCAAGACTGAAAATGCAACTGTCGTGGGTGTCTGTGGAATTTGACATCCCATCGACATTTACCTTTCTTAGCTGACATCAGCTAAAGTAAAAAGCAGCTAACCAAGCTTCAAGCAATACAAGTAAGAAACCCCCAATGGGGTACTTAGCTTTGGACATCTTTATAAAGGGGAGCGATGCAATCAATCTGACTTTCAACTGCAGCAGAAAACTTCTGAGGTCTGTGCGTCCAAACGTCACATTACAGGCCCCTGGTTTATGGCCCTATGTCTGACGTCCCACACAACAGCAACCAGGCTGAAAGCTTTTGTATAGGAGCGGACATTGGGGTCGCCTGAAGCACAGAATCACGTAGTAAGAATACTGCAACTTGAGAATAGAAAGATCAGTTGTGTAAAACCTTGCCATAGCCACAGATGTCCTCTTCCATGTTGCAGTATTCTTACTGTGGGATCCGCCATCTCAGGTGACCCGAACGTAGGCTCCTATGCAAAAGCTCAAGTCTTGTTGCAGTTAGTGCATAGGACGTCACATGCAGGGCCACAAAACAGGGGCCTTAAATGTGACTTCTGCATGAACACCTCAAAGTACAGCTATGTACACTTACCATAAATGTAGATGTTAGAGTGTGTATTCACTGTTGCAGTCATTACATTTGGGTAATCTGCTGGCAGGTTGCCCTCAGTCAGCCTGAATTCCAAAGTCTTGGGTCCTGCGTTGGTTGCTGTCCCTTCTTCCATGACGTCAAGGGTATAAAACATACAGCAGATGCCATTACATCAGTTTTTCTTGCCCCAGATGTCAGGTGCCCCCCAAAAGGGGAGCAAAATATATACAATTTAAAACTTGCACATGGAATTAGAAGAATGCAGGAGGCCATGAACCCCAAGGCTTGCAGTATTTGTCTTGCAGATAGCAGGGTTTTTGTGGCCACCTGTTTGAAGTCACCAACTAAATTTGCTTTTCTGGCTAAGGAAAGCCATCTGGGCAGTTGTACTCAAGCCTGCACCCAGGAAAGTAATTTTTTGAGAGGCTACTAGTTGAGATTTCTTTTCGTTTATGGTGTACCCTAGACAAGTTAGAACCCTTTTTACAAACGCCAGATGTTTTAGAAGAATGGACTTGTTTTCTGCCCGAATTACACAATCGTCCAAGTATGGATATATTTGAATATTTCTTTGCCTGCAAAATGCAATTACTGGAGCCAGGCACTTTGTAAGTACCCTGGGCGCAGTAGATAAGCCAAAGGGCAGTGCAGAGAACTGATAATGCAAGTAACCTGCTTTGAAGTGGAGGTATCTTTTGCAAGATTCCCTGATTGGGATATGCAGGTAAGCCTCTCAAATCGAGAGGCCAACCAGGCATCTTTGCCTAGCATAGGAAGTAACTGAAGAGTCAGCATCTTGAATTTTGGAATGTCTAGAAAGGTGTTTAGAGTAGACAGGTCCAGAATTGGACGCCATGACTTGTCTTTTCTGGGTACCAGGAATAGTCTGGAATAGAAACCTTGTCCCTTTTCCTCTTCTGATACCAGTTGAACTGCCATGTTTAGGAGGGAAAGTACTTGTTTCTGAGCCTCTGCCCACTGATTTTGAGGCAGAGCTGGCCACCCGTTTGGAGTTGGCAACGTGTGGAAAAGAAATCGGTATCCCTGGGACACCTATTTAAAACCCATTTGTCCTGGGTTACAAGTTGCCAGTTTTTTGCATGAAGAGCCACTTTTCCCCCCAAAGGGGCGGTTAATAGGCAAGTGCTTAGTAATTTTCATTGAGACTGTTTACCATAGGGAGGTATCATTTCCAGAATTGGAAGCGGAGGCACCCCATTGCTTAGTTCTGAAAGTCCCTTGGGACTGAAACCTGGTGCTTTTGGAATGTCTGGGTTTGGCTCAAGTGGCTCTGGTAGGAAATGGAAAGGACCAGTTCTTAGGACAGTGCCTAATAAATCTTGGAGATTGTACTTGTAAGAAATCTTTCACAGTTTGCATAGATTTAGCTTGATCTTCCATCTTTTTAAAAACTTCTTCAGCCTTACTGCCAGACGGTCTTGCTGCAAAGGAGCATCCAACAATTTTGCTTTAACATGATCAGGCAGAGATTGCTCCTTAAGCCAAGCATGCCTTCTAAGCACAGACCAAGTAACAGCAGCCCTGCAAGAGGCCTCCAAAGAATCAAAACCACATTGCAAAGTATATTTTCCAACTTGTTCAGCTGAATGCAATAAATCCTGTAAATCCTTATTTTCCACAGTCAGAAATCAACATCATTTTCCGTTTAAGCAGTCCCATGATATGATGTTGATATTTTTGCATATGGAATTGACAGTTTCAAGCCCTGATTGCCAAGGTTGCAGAAGTATAAACCTTTTTACCCCATCTATCCAGCACATAGGAGCAGGAGGTAGGGAATCAGCAGCCATACTGGATTCTGAAAACACAATGTCTAGTACAGGAGGTATAGCCAAAGGCCTATGCTGAGGAAGAAGGAAATCCCTAAGCCTCTTTTTGGATTCAGAAAAATCCTGACTTTCCCAGTGGAAACTCTCCCTTAAGGTATGGAAAGTTTCCCAAAAGAAAAATCCTCAGGGGGAGAAGCAAAAGGAATAGAATCCTCTGCACCAGAGTCCTCAAAAGTAGGTACGGATAAATCCTGTTCATTAAAGTCAGAAGAAACAGAGTCCTGTTCAGAAGATTTATCGTCAAGTTCAGCCCTAGGCCTCTTAGAAGGTGGGGGTGGGGGTTTGACCACACCTGATTAGAGAAATTAAATCTTCAGCCACTTTGATCATGTGTTTTTTAGGCATAGGGGCCTGAACACGTGGCCTAGGCATCATTTTTTTAGAAAGAGAGAGAGAGAGAGATACAGGCCTTAAAATTGAAGGTGGTGTCGGTCTAATATACAAATCCGTAGGCCTGAATACACCCTCAGAAGCTGGTGCCTGCACAGCGGCTCCGGACCCATCCAAGGAAGAGACATCCGCGGGTTCCATAGGTGAAGTATCTCGCGGCATACCGGACTCCGAATGGGTTTCAGTAGAGGCCTGCGAATCAGAAGTAGTGTACATCAGGGGCTGTGAAAACGTCTGAGTACCGGCGAACTGGCTTACAAGCGTCGACAGTTTTGGACCTAAACGGCCTTTGAGTTTTTTCAGTATTCCGGCAGTCGGCTGGCTAACCAATGTCATTTCTGTATAATTAAACAGAGAAATATTTAGAAGCAAAAATGTACCGATGGATAGTGCTCTGATTAAATAAAGCACAAAACCGGCAGCAAGGTACGTCGTGGTTAGGACCTAGGCAAGGAATACAGTACAAATGGAAATCCTTGAGGTATTTGCTTCCCACAAGTAATACAATTATTAACTTTTACTGACATAGATAAGGAGCCAAAAAAAGTTCCCCCAACGGGGTACTTAGTTTTTAGTTGAAGACTTGGGTTCTGAAACTCAAACGAAAATTTCAGGAGTTTGCCGACCGGCATTTGCAAACTGCTTCTGCTTTAGGCACCGCGCAGCAAGAAAGACTGATGTAATGGAGTCGGCTGCATGTTTTATACCCCTGACTACCTGATGTCATGGAAGGGACAGCAACCGCAGGACCCAAGACTTTGTTAATCAGGCTGACTGAGGGCAACCTGCAAGCAGACTACCCAAATGTAATGACTGCAACAGTGAAGCACGAAGAACATCTGACTGCCAAGTCGGGCAGTAGCTCAAGTAGTGTCAACTATGTTCTCTTGACAGGTGAAATATACCTAACTGCCCAATCTGACCAAAGTCTAGGTAGTGCCCACTGCTTCCTTTTAGACAGGTGAATGTCATAAGGGGGGATAGGTGGGAGGGAAGGAATACTGCAACATGGAGGAGAACATAGAATAGTTGTGTAAAATCTTACCATAATCATAGATGTCCTCTTCCATATTGCAGTATTCCAGGTGTGGAATATCCTACACTCAGGCGACTCATATGTCAGCTTCTATGCAAAAGCTTCAGTTTGGATGCTGTAGTGTGCATGGGACGTCACATTTAGGGCAATAAACTAGAAGCCTTAGATGTGACATATGCACACAATCCTCAGAACTTGAGGGCCAACAGGCAGATAAGGCCCAGCAGGAGGGATGCCAATTTACAAGTGTGTGACTTGGAGACCTACTGAAATGTAGGTAGTACAGGAAAGGTATACGACCTGGGAGGACTGGTGGACAGGAAGGAATACTGCAATATGGAAGTCGACTGCAATATGGAAGAAGACATTTATGGTTATGGTAAGATTTTACACAACTATGCCAAGTCCTATATTCCTATGTTGCAGTACTCTAGGTGCGGGAGCATACCACAGCTTAAGAGGATGATGGGTTGGGGGTAGATACAGAGGATTCCACAAGACCCCACAGGATTGCACTGGCAAATCCTGTAGAGCTCTGGAAACTTGGTCGAATTTGTAATGCTTGGTGAAGGTGTGGATGGTGGCCCATGTGGCTACTTCCAAAATGGATAGGTTCATAGGTAGGTAACTAGGCTACCTAGCCAGAACGTGTTGGCATTCGCCGACCCATTAGATTAGTTCCCTGTGCCTCTGTCCAGCAGAGCCACTGAAGTGATCCCCGGGGTAAACTGTTTCCCACCCACTCGTCAAGGCTTCTTGAGTGTTGGCAAGGAGCTCTGCCTAATGTAGATTGGAATCTTGTTCCAAAGCATGGGAAGTCTCCGACAGGAATCTATCCGTCCAGCACATCCTATTTATTGTTGTGGTGAGGTTTAGATCCCTAGAACGTGTGGTTTGAGGGGATAAGCTTTTCTTTAGGTGGAGCATGTCCATCAGTTCTGGGTTGGACATGGCCTTGTAGGTCAGAGATCACCTCTGCGTAGGCGGTATGCAACAGAGTACAGCTGGAGTTTCTTCAGTCAAGCTGCATAGGGCATCTGTTTGAGGCCAGTGATCCTCTTGGTGAGGTACTTCTGTGGTCTTTCCAGCTGTTGCAGGTGTCTTGCAAGAAACATCCCAAATGGGGTGTTGTACTCTATGATGGGTCTGATGAGCGATGAGTAGAGGGGCACTATGACCTCTTTTGACCTGGATGTGAACCCTTTTGTGATAAGGTGCGCCACGTAGAAGGATTTTCTAACCACTTTGGCAATGTGATTATCAAAGGCGAGTTTACTATCCACGTGGGTCCCCAGATCCCTTAAGACTTCCGTATTTAGGGGACTACCACCTATGTGGTAGTTTGTGGGTACGTTCTTTCCAAAGGGGATGACTACGCACTTTTTGGCATTTAGCTTGAGGCCATGATTTTGATACCAGGTGTCAGTCTCAGCGAGACCCTTTTGGAGGATGTCTGTCAGCCGGAGAGTCAATTATAGCCCCCAGTTCGCAGTAGTCTGGGAACTTGGTCAGCCATAGTCCTCCTTTGCTTGCCTGTATCTCAGAAGTATATGCCGAATAGGAGGGGTCCTAGGACTGAGCCGTGGGGAACGCCACTTGTAACCGGTTTAGAGTTAGACCTACCTCCCGCAGCTCTTACCATGTGGGTTCTGTCTGAGCTAGTTGGCAACCCATTTTGGGACGTAGGGGCTTATGTTCAGGCTGGTGAGCTTGTCTATAACACCAGAATGGGGAATGGTATCAAAGGCCTTTGCAAGGTCTAGGTAGACTGTGTACCACCTTTCCCTCGTCTATAGCATTGGTAACTGTCTCAAAGAAATCCACCAGGTTTAGGAGGCATGATCTGCCCTTAAAGCAGAACTGTGTAGGGTCCAGTGCTTGGAGGTTCCTAATATCTCTGTTAAGGAGTTCCATGATGATGTGCTCCATAGCCTTGCAGACCAAGCTAGTCAGGCTTAAAGGGCGATAGTTCCCAGGGTTTGTTGTGGCTTCACCTTTGTGGAGCAGAACTGTTGCTGTGCGCAAATCTATGGGTACGTAACCTGTGCAGAGCCTGAGCTTGAACAGTGTGTTTAGGTGAGGGGTTAGTTCGTCTGAGCTAGTGTAAGACGCAGCCTGTGACACCATACAGTCTCACTGATGCTGTGTTTTTGGCTTTGGAGAGGGCTGTTTTAACCTGAGTGCCTGATTTCAGGAGCTCTACATTCTTCTGGTATGGTTATGGGCCCTTTTGGGTGTGTGTGTGTGGGGGGTGAAGTTTGCACTGAACCTGTCTGCCAGGATGTTGGCAATATCGGTCGGTTCAGTGTATTTTGTACCATTCTGCACCAACTCAGAGCAGATCTGAGCATTGCCACAGATTAACATAGCTAAAGAATGCCTTGTGGTTATCTTTGCAGTCCATGGCAATTTTTCTTACGAAACTCGCCTTGGATGACTATGAGGGATCGTAGTTTCTTGCAGATACTGATCACGGAGGTCTTCCCTTCTTGGGATTTTACTCTTTTCTGTACTAGTTTCCTCCTTTTATTGTATATCTCGTTTATGGCAGGAGTCCACCAGACTGGTTTCCTTTTCTTAGAGTTGCGAGTCTTGGTTTTACATGGGATAGCACGATCCATGCATTCTTGTAGGTGCCTGTAGAATGCATTAGTAAAGGATTTTGCAGCTTGGACAATGTTATCCTTTAGCATGGGGGCTTTGAAGCTTTCCATCTCAGTCTTTAGTAACGTGAAGTTTGCTTCTGAAATGTTTTTCACGGTGGTTTCCTTGTCCGGGGGTGGAGGCGGAATGTGGATATCCAAAGTGATTTGTTTATGGTCAGATCTAACCAGTGAGGGGTTCACCTCCAGCGTGGAGCACCGGTCACCCATGTTTGTAATGACCAGGTCCAATATGTTGTCACCTCTGTGCACACAACAATTTTCTCCACAATGAGGAGTGCCTAGAGTGCGTGCATTTTGAGGTTTAGACTTCTGGCATTACCCTCAGTTTTTGTTACTTGCTATTTATGGCGGTGGGTTTGTCTTTTGAATCTTGCCTAAAAAAGGCACTATGGGGGTGGCAAGAGCCTTGGCCAGTACTCGAAAGCCTAAGGGTGACAGGTGCAAGCAGTCTCTAGCGAAGCAGTATGGCTTGTTGAGCATGTCATCCGAGGCGAACAGACCCTGGATCCCCTTTTGGATACCAGAAACTTAGCCAATTGTTGAAATTGATAATTTTTTCTTTATACTGTGGTATCACTCTTGGTGAAGGCAGGATGCTACTCGGGGTCAGGGTCATACTGGCCTGCGCTACAAAATCAGTGCGCTCTTCCATGTCTCTCTTCATGTAGTCCAGGAAGGTACAGCTCAGGTCATTCACACCAACATGGACAATGACAGTCGCATTTGTACTTGTTCTGCAGTGACCAGAGTGCTTGTGTTATGTGGAGGATCCTGGCACCAGAAAGGCAGAGAAAGTACAGTTTTGTACAAACCATAAATGTAGATGTTAGAGTGTTGAAACTGCTGCAGTCATTATCCTGCCGTCAGGCGGTTCCCCAGTCAGCCAGAGTTCCAAGTCTTGCTCCGGCATCTGCTGCTGTCGCCTCCTCCCTGACATCAGTGCGACAGGGGTATACAAGTTGCAGCAGACGCCATTTTCTTCAGTTTTTCTTGCCCTAGATGTCAGGTGCCCGGAAATAGGTAGGAAATTCAAATTGCTAATAAAACAAAGAAAGGCAAACAAAAACTTTCAGTTACCAGCAAACATCCCGCAAAGGTAGTTAAGGATAGCAGACCTAGGTACGAAATAGCAATGAAGAGGGGATGGAGGGAGGGTAACCTGGACTGCAGCAGTGTCAACACTCGAACATCTACATTTATGGTAGGTACAAAACTGTACTATGTTCATCGTGTTACACTGCTGCAGTCATTGCACTTGGGTAGAATCCCAAAGCTGAGGTAGGGTGGCTGGTTCTATAATGCATTAGGGGTGGCTATAAGGCCCTGCAGCACTGCAAAGGCGAAGCCAGCTCTGGATTTGGCATTTAGAGGCAGATGGTAATGCTTGGTGAAAGTATGCACAGAGCTCCATGTTGCTGCTTGCAAAATATCCTTGGTAGGTACTCCTCTGAGGTAGACCGTTGATGTGGCTGTTGCCCTGGTGGAGTGAGATCTAATACTGGTAGGCACAGGCTTCCCATGGTGCGTATAGCAGAAACGTATACAATGTCCTATCCATATGATAAGGATGTTTTGAAATGGCGTTTCCCTGTGCTCCTGCAGCATATGCTACCAATAATTGCTCAGATTTTCTGAAAGCTTTGGTTTTGTCCAAGTAGAATCATAACTGCCTGTGAATGTCCAATGAATGCAGTAGTCTCTCCCCTTTATTCTGTGGTTTTGGATAAAAAGTTGGCAAATGAGTTTGGTTTAAAGACACACTGGAAACCACCTTAGGCATAAAAGTAGGGTTAGTTAAGGACACCCTGTCCTGGAGGAAAATGAGGTAAGGTTCCACTGCCATCACTGCCTGTAATGCTGAAACTAAAGTGCCAGGAGCAGAGCAGTTTTCCCAAAAGATGTATTTTAATTCTGCTGTGCTAGCTGGCTCAGAGGGAGGTAAAGTTAATTTTTCCAAAACAAAGTTGAGGTCCCAAGTTGGAGCAGGTGCTCTACGGGGCGGTTTTATGTTGCCCCTCTGAGGTACTGTTTTAGCAAAGGATTAGAGAAAATTGCTGGATCCGTGTTGTAATGAGCAGAGATGGCAGAGGCATGGATCTTGATGGATGAAAAGGAGAGGCCTTTGTCCAGCATCTCAGTCAAATATTGTAGTATCTGAGGAATGTTTGGCACAAGAGGGTCAAGGCAACAAAATCTCTTCCATTTATCCGAATAGGCTTTCCTGGTACTAGGCCTTCTGGCCTCCAGGATGACATCCATAACAGCTTTGGAGAGAGGCATTGCTTGCTTTGCTAAGGTATCTTCCTTGCAGTGAGGTTTAAAGTCCTTAGCTGGCTGTGGAGAACCTGATTGTTGTTCTGAGAGAGTAGATGTGGTGTTTGAGGCAAAATCCAGGGTGGTCCTTCTGCTAAGTTTTTTAAGATTGGGTACCAGTGCTGGCGTGGCCAGTCTGGTGCAATCAGGATCATTTTTGGCCCCTCTTGCCTGGTTTTTAGGAGTACCTTTGGAAGAAGAGGCAGTGGTGGGAATGAGTATACGGTTAGATTATTCCAGCTGAATGAGAGGGCATCCACTTTCCATGCCTGTGGAACTCCTTGTGCAGAATTTCTGTAGCTGGCAATTCTTTGGTGATGCAAACAGATCTATGTCCGGGCTCCACCATTTCTTTATCATTCTGAATATTTGCGGATTCAATTCCCATTTGTGCGGATCCAAGATATTTCTGCTCAAGTCATCTGCCAGTGTGTTTTTCTCTCCTCGCAGGAATTTTGCTTGTAGATGAACCTGACCGCTTATAGCTGTGTTCCGCAAGGTCATTGCTTGTCTGTAGAGGGGGTAAGAATGGGTGCCCCCCCTTGCTTGTTTATGTACCACATGACTGTGGTGTTGTCTGTCTTTAGTAGTAGTTCTGGATGTAGCAGGTCCTTGAAAGCTATGAGGGCATTTTGTACAGCTAGCATCTCTTTTTGGTTGATGTGAAGATGCTTTTGTTCTATAAGCCACGTGCCCTGAATGCATTTTCCTGTCATGTGTGCTCCCCAGGCGTAATCAGATGCATCTGTTGTCAGTGTTTGCCTGGGTGTGGGTTGAGTAAAAGGCTGTCCCTTGTTGAGGTGACAAGCTTGAGCCAACCATCAAAACTCCTTCTGAAGGCAAGTTATTAGTGGTGTAACTGTTTCCAAAGTTTGACAGTGTTGAGACCATACACTTTAGGTACCATTGTAGTTTCCTCATATGCAGTCTGGCATATGGTATTAGTAGTATGCAAGATGCCATGTAGCCCAAGGCCTGCAGAATTGTTCTTGCAGGGAGTCGGGTCTTTGTTGCTATCAATTGAAAATATTGAGTCAAATGTCCTTGCTTGTCTGGCGTGGGATAAGCCATCTGGGCCGCTGTGTTCAAGCTGGCACCCAGGAATATTATCTCTTGTGGGGGCACTAGATTTGATTTCTTTTCGTTTACTGTGTACCTCAGGCAACTTGGTCACTTTTTTTTTTACAAACGCCAGATGCTTTAGGAGAATGTCTATGCTCTCTGCTTGAATTAGACAGTCGTCCAGGTATGGGTAAATTTGAATTCCTCTGTCTGCAAAATGCAATTACTGGTGCCAGGCACTTTGTGAAGACCCTGGGCGCAGTAGATAAGTCAAAGGGCAGTGCAGAGAATTGATAATGCATTCAACCAGCTATGAATCTGAAGTAACTTCTGCAGTTTTGTCTGATAGGGACATGCAGGTATGCCTCCGTGAGGTCCAAAGTCAAGAGCCAAACTTACAGCATGGGAAGAAGCTGCTGTAATGTCAACATTTTGAATTTCGGGACATCCAGGTACGTGTTTACAGATGAAAGATCCAGAATAGGCCTCCAGGCTGTCTTTTCTGGGTACCAGAAAAAGTCTTGAGTAAAATCCTTGTCCTTGTTCCTGTGGAGGTACCTTTTGAATAGCTCCCATGGTCATGAGTGCTGTAATTTGTTTTTGAGCCTCTGCCCATTGATTTGGTGGCAGATTTGGCATTCCTTTTAACCTTGGCAGAGTGTGAAAGTGGAACCTGTAACCCTGTGATATGATATTGAGAACCCATTTGTCTTTGGTGATCATATGCCAATTGATAGAAAAGAGCCAGTTTTCCTCCCAGTGGGGCTGCCAAGAGAGAAATGTTTGGCAGCTGTAGTGGGACGTCATTGGGACTGTTTTTTGTAAGGTTGTTGTCTGTCTTCTTTCTGGCCTGGTGCATCCCATTGTCGAGGCCTGTAAGGACCTTGTGGCTATCCTCTGCCTCTTGGACGTCTGTATTTGCCCCTTTCAGGTCTGTCAGTAACAGGAAAGGACTAATTCTTTGTTGGCCAGTTTCTGCTAAATCTTGGAGGCTGTACCTGTAAGAAATCTTTCACTGTTTGCATAGATTTTGCCTTATCCTCCATTTTCTTTAGTACCGCTTCCGCCTTAACTCCAGATAGGACATCATGCTGCAAGGGTGCATCCAGCAGTTTTGCTTTGACATGATCTGGCAATGTATGTTCCTCCAACCATGCGTGTCCTCAGAGCCTGTAACTGCTGCTCTGCAGGAGGCTTCTAAAGAATCAAAACCACATTGCAAAGTAGGTTTTCCCACTTGTTCAGCAGCATGCAATAAATCCTGCATTTCTTTAAAATTAGGAGGATCTGTATCTGAAAGCATTTTTTGTTTCAACTGAGACATCAGAAATTGCTGATATTTTAACATGTGACATTGTCAATTCAAAGCCCTCATTGCTAAAGTTGCAGATGTATATGCTTTCTTTCCCCCATCTGCCTAATGCTCTGGAGTCTGTCAGAGGGAACTGGGTTCTTCGCTGATGAAGCCTTGACCCCTGTGGGTCCCTGAGAAATAGCTTCAGGGTCTGCCACTGGGCTTTTATACAGAAATTTGTGAGAGTCAGGGACTAATACCCATCTGGTTTAACTGGAGCTGGAGGTCAGGAATCGGGATTTAAGCTGGATTCAGCATACACATCATCCACAATGTCCAACACTGGCGGAATAGCCAGGGGTCTGTGTTGCGGTAAAAGTAGGAATTCTCTTGAGCCTTTTTTCTTGGATTCAGAGTAATCCTGGCCCTCCCAATGGAAATGCTCCTGCATGGTGTGCAAGGTTTCCCCAAAAGAGTAATCCTCTGGGGGAGAGGCTGATGGAATGGATTCCTCAGCATCAGAATCCTCATACGGGGGTAAAGAGTAACCAAGGTCTGAGGAAGACTGAGGAAATGGACACCTGGTCGGAGGAGTCAGAATCCACATCCTGTCTGGGCCTTTATCAGGAGGGGGATGTGACCCCCCTGATCAGAGTGATCAGGTCTTCGGCCATTTTGAGCATTTGTTTCTTAGGCATGGAGGCCTGCCCTGGAGACTGATTTCTTAGTTTTAAGAGGTGATTTAGAAGAGGGTTTAAGGCTAAGCTGACTAGGTCTGAATACACCCTCTGAAGTTACAGGAGGCTCATGTACACCGGATCCTTCTGCAGGGTCTGTTTCGGCAGTCTGTAAAACTTGGGAGTCCGATGGCCCAGCCATCTCCACTAAGGGGTCGGTGGCTGCCTGTGGTTCTGCAAGAAGCGGTAGTCAGGGGCTGCGTATGCGCCTCAATGAAAACCGGGGAACCGGCAACTGGCCTAGAAGAGGAGTAGTCAGTTTTGGGCCTCGGATGCCTGTCTTTGCAGTTTAATTGCGGTCTTCTGAAGTTCCGACGGCATTGTATAATTTTCTGCCAAAGTAATGTCGGGCAAAATCAAACAGACGTTTAATGGTGCACTTGTTAAACTTAGGACAAAACAGACAACCAGTGACGTTGTGGTCTGGGCCTAGGCATGGGATGCAATAAGAATGGAAATCCTTATGAGCCATTTGCTTCCCACAAGTAATACAGTTATTAACTTTTAATGACATCTGACTGAGGCAAGAAAAAGTTTCCCCAATGGGGTACTTAGCTTTGTAAAAGACTTCGGGTCTGGATTCGGAAATTAAAAAAATCGCAGGAGTCTGCCGACTGGCACTTGCGAACTGCTTTTGCTTCGGGCACCGCGCGGCAAGAAAGACTGAAGAAAATGGTGTCTGCTGCAACTTATATACCCCCTGTCGCACTGACATCAGGGAGGAGGCGACAGCAACAGACGCCGGACCAAGACTTTGGAACTCTGGCCGACTGGGGAACCTCCTCACGGCAGGATAACCTAAGTGTAATGACTGCAGCAGTGTAACACTATGAACATCAGTAACCTTCTCCTTATTCAGTCTAGTGAGTGAGACGTCAGTGTGCCTGATTATAGTCACCTGTTACTAGTATGTTGGGTATGTTATTTTGCCTTAAGGGCTGGGATTGCATGGCACACTGGTTTTGTGAAGTATGCGTTTCATAATTTCTGTTGGGGGGTGGAGGTTGCTTGGATGTCTGCTTTGGAGGTCTCTGTTGCTTTTGCAGATTTTTATTTAGAGCCTCTGAGTATATTTGTGTTTTTTGCCGGTGCTGGTTTAATGGGTCTATGCGAGACTGGTGGTGTGATGCAAGTATTTCTCTTCTCCTCTTGACTGTCTGATCCAGCCTTGGGTTGAGACAGCTTAGTCTCCAGTTTGGCTGTATAATTGCATCTCTTGCATGTATTAGTGTTTGATGGTAGGAGGAGAGGGATGTCTGTGTACATGAGACAGTTGTAACATTGCCTCAAAATGCCCAGATTCACCAGTTGGACTGGAGAGAAAGCATGTAACTGCCCTTTGGACATGCCTGGATAAGTACAGGAACTGTTTTACTGAATGGCTGGTAAGGTTGAATAGAGAGCCTTGTCCTTCTGTACAGTATAGGAGAGTCTAGTGCTAGTGTTTATAAGTGCTTGCTATGAGTTTTGCGCAAGTGCTGGGCTGAGAAATGAATGTCGAGTGCTTAAGATGAAAGTTTGTCTAGTTCCAAGGGAAAAACTGGAGACTTTGTGGAGCTGGGAATCGTTATACCCTAGGTAACGGGAGCTGCCTAGCGTGCAAAACCGGGCAAATGCGGTATTTATAGCAGGGAAATGGAAGAAATGGAAATTAGCCCAAAATGGCGAATAAACTACTAATTTCTGGGCTGAAACCACTCCTTCAGGGACAGATAGGCTGCTCAAAGCTCCCCTCTCTCACAGCTGAACAAAGAAACTTCCTTCTAACAGCCCTGAATTCAGCACTTAACCTGAAACTGGACTAGACTAGCTTAGAAAGGGGGAATCAATTTTTTTTTTTTTTTTTTTTTTTTAGAAAATAAAGCCGATGCAATCAAAATAACTTTAAATGCACAGAAAAGGATACTTAGTTATACATCTCAGATCAGTTTGTCAATGCCACTAGTAATAAAGTAGGAAGAAAAAAACAGTAAAAGCAGATGAATACAATTTATATACATACATATAAAATAGAAAACTGATTTAAACAAGTTACCCAATTAACCAGAAAAAAGATCAAAACTGTGCTGCTGGGGTGCAGGAGAACCTTCTCCAAAAAAAGATGGCCTGGGTCAGTGCTCAAGTTATACAAAGCTAGATTCAGCAGGCATGAATCTGGTCTATGCTGCAGCAAGGCGCACCAATTTCAAAAAGAAACCGTTCAAAAAAGCAGGCACAATAAGCCTGTGACCAGAAATTCCCAGCTCAGAAGGGCAGAATCCAGTCTCCCACAAGAGTGCAGAACACACCTTCTTAATGTAAAAAAAAACTGTCCCAAAGCCCAAATGCTTAAACCAGAACTAATGCACTTTAGAACAGACACTAAGCCTTCAATCAGCAACTCCCAACTCAGAAGGATGCAACAGTGCAGACCACAAACCTTAATAATGTGAAACAACTGGTCTAAAGCCCAAGTGCGTGATCCAAAGGCTTAGAATAACAGTTGCAATTTAATCAGCTACCAACAAGCAGCAACAAATGCAGCAGAATAAATGCTATTAAGTACTTTTAAGAAAGTACAGTTGTGTACACTTACCATAAAAGTAGATGTTAGAGTGTATTCACTGTTGCAGTCATTACATTTGGGTAATCTGCTGGCAGGTTACCCTCAGTCGGCCTGAATTCCAAAGTCTTGGGTCCTGCGTCAGTTGCGGTCTCCTATTCCATGACGTCACGTCGTCAGGGGTATAAAACAAGCAGCTGACGCCATTTTTAGTATTTCTTGCCCCAGATGTCAGATGCCCCCCCCAAATGGGTGGCAAAAATATATATATAAGCTATATATACATGCAACGATACAAACTTTACCTTTATCTACAAACAAATACACCACAAAGGTTGTAGAAGATAGTGAAGGAAAGAGAAACTCCAGAATAAAAGGGGGATGGCAGGCAACCTGGACTGCAACAGTGAATACACTAACATCTACATTTACGTTAAGTGTACACAACTGTACTATGTTCTTCGTGTTTCAGTGTTGCAGTCATTACATTTGGGTAGAACCCCAAAGCTGTGGATGGGAGGCTGGAGCTAAACTGCATTAGGGGCTGCTATAAGGCCCTGCAGAACTACAAAGACTGCCCAGAGTAGAGAGGCAAACACTACTTTGTAAAAGTGTGAACAAGTAGCAGCCTCTAATATGTCTTTGGTTGGTACTCCTCTGAGAAAAGCTGCTGATGTAGCTGCAGGTGGAATGAGACCTAATGCCCTTGGGCACCGGTTTGCCATGGTGTAAGTACCAGAAACGAATGCAGTGGCTTATCCACTTGGAAATTGGATGCTTTTGTCTGCTTTGAAATAGCCTTTCCTTCTGATCCTGCAGCATATGACACTAGTAATTGCTCAATTTTTCTTAGAGCTTTAGTCCTGCTCAAGTAGAATCTTAGCTGTCTGTGTACGTCCAAGGAATGCAGAATTCTCTCCCCTTTGTTCTGCGGATTTGGATAAAAAGTTGGCAGATTAATTGCTTGGTTAAAGAGCCACACTGGAAACGACCTTAGGAATAAAAGTAGGATTTGTCCTCAGACACCCTTGTCTGGGTAAAATATGATAAAAGGCTCTACAGCCATGAGGGCCTGTAGCTCTGAAACTCTTCTTGCTGAAGTAATTGCCAGTAGCAGAGCTGTCTTCCATAAGAACTTTATATCAGCGGTAGCAGCTGGTTCAAATGGAGGCAGGGTGAGCATTTCCAACACAACTGAGGTCCCATGCAGGTAATGGTGATCTTCTAGGAGGCCTTAAATTTTTGGCCCTCAGATACTGCTTTAGTAAAGGATGAGAAAAGATTGGTGGCTCTGTACTGTAATAAGCCGAAATGGCAGAGGCATGGACTGATGAAAAAGATAGGCCTTAGTCAAGCATCTCAGTTAAGTATTATATTATCGGAGGAATTTGCGGTTCTACTGCATCAGTTCCTTGTGCTTGATTCCAAGCACAGAATCTCTTCCATTTGTCAGCATAAGATTTTCTAGTACTAGGCTTTTGGCTTCCAAAATGACATCCATCACAGCTTTACTGAGAGGTGTCGCCTGTATTACAGGATTAGTCATGCTGCCAAGTTCAGAGTCTGTAGTTGATTGCACAGGATCGGATTGTTTTGCTGGGACAGTAGTTGTGGTTTTTGAGGCAAGGTCCAAGCTGGGTATTGAGAAAAGTTCCTTAGGACTGGGTACCAGTATTGTCGGGGCCAGTCTGGGGCAATTAATATCTTTGGCTTCTCTTGTCTGACTTTTAGGAGGACCTTGGGTAGAAGAGGCAGAGGGGGAAAGGTGCAAACTGAGGTTTTTCCAGCTGAAGGATAGGGCGTCCACTTTCCATGCTCGCCTGTGATAAGTCGTTCTGCATGATCTTTTCAGTTGATAATTTTGAGGAGAGGCAAATAGAGAAATGGGGAACCCCAGACATAGACCTATCATACAGAAGACTTGTGGATTTAGTTTCCACTCGTGAGGATCCATAAGGTTTCTGCTTATATTGTCTGCCAGAGCGTTTTGTTTTCCTGGCAGGACTTGAGCTTGAAGATTTATTTGGTAGGTCAAAGCTGTGTTCCACAGTGCCATGGCTAACCTGCAAAGGGGGTAGGAGTGTGTGCCCCCTTGCTTGTTTATATACCACATGACTGTGGTGCTGTCCGTCTATCAATAGTTGTCCTGGATGAAGTAAGCCCTTGAAGGCTGTTAGGGTATTTTGAACAGCTAGCATCTCTTTCTGGTTGACATGTAGATGCATTTGATTTGGTGCCCATATGCCCTGAATGCATATTCCTGCCATGTGGACCTGCTCGGCATAATCTGATGCGTCTGTTAAGGTTTGGCTGGGAGGGGGTACAGTGAAGGGCTGTACCATGTTTTGGTAACAGGCCTTTGCCCACCATAGAAACTCCTGTTGCAGGCAGGGGATGAAAGGAATCAGTTTCCACACTGTGTGAATGTTGACTCCATAAACTTTTTAGGTACCATTGAAGTTTCCTCACATGCAGTCTTGCATATGGAATTAGTAGGATGCCGGATGCCATGAAGTCCAGAGCCTGCAGAATTCGTCTTGCAGAAGATTGGGTTTTTGTTGCCATCAGTTTGAAGTAAGTAGTCAGTTGCCTTTGTTTGTCTGGCGTGAGGTAAACCATCTGGGCAGTTGCATTCAAGCTTGCACCCAGGAATGGTATCTTTTGAGAGGGTACCAGTTGTGATTTATTTTCGTTTGTGTACCCCAGGCATATTAGAAGCCTTTTCACAAACGCCAGGTGTTCTCTGCTTGAATGAGACAGTCATCCAAGTAAGGATATATCTGAAAACTACTGTCTGCAAAATGCAATTACTGGGGCCAGGCATTTTGTAAAGACCCTTGCCGCAGTAGATAAGCCAAAGGGCAGTGCAGAGAATTGGTAATGTATTAAGCCAGCCTTGAATCTGAGGCATCTTCTGCGCGATTGTCTTACTGGGACATGCAGGTATGCCTCTTTTAGGTCTAAAGTCACCAGTCAAACATTCTTGCCCAGCATGGGCAGAAGCTGTTGCAAAGTGAGCATTTTGAATTTTGGAATGTCCAGGTATGTAATCAAAATCGATAAATCCAGTATTGGCCGCCAGGCCTTGTCCTTTCTGGGTACCAAGAACAGTCTTGAGTAAAAACCTTGTCCTTTTACCTGTTCGGGTACTGTCTGAATGGCCCCCATATCCACGAGGGACGTAACCTGTTTCTATGCCTCTGCCCATTGTTTTTTTTGGCAGATCTGGCCAACCATTTGTCATTGGCAGAGTGTGGAAATGGAATCTGTATCCCTGTGATACGATGTTTAGTACCCACTTGTCCTGGGTAATTAACTGTCAATTTTGAGCAGAAAGTGCTAATTTCCCCCCTATGGGGTGCTGCCAAAACATAAGTGCTTGGTGTAGGCAGAGAGAAGTCATTGGGATTGCTTTCTGTAGGTTTGCGCTTTATCTCCTCCAGATTTGGAGGTGGATGCGCCCCACTGCTTTGACCTGTATGAGTCTTGAGCCTGGTACCTGGAACCCTTAGGGCGTCTGGATTTGCCCCTTTGAGCTCTGTCTGACACAGGAAAGGATCATTTTTTTGTAGGCCAGTGTCTACTGAATCTAGGTGGCTGCACTTGTAAGAAATCTTTAACAGTTTGCATACTTAGCTTTGTCTTCCATTTTCTTTAAAACCCCTTATGCCTTAATACCAAACAGAGATTCATGTTGTAAAAGTGCATCTAGCAAATTAGCTTTACCATTATCAGGCAAATTTTGTTCCTTTAACCAGGCATGCCTCTTAATCACAGATCCAGTAACTGCGGCCCTGCAGAGGCCTCTAAAGAATCAAAACCACATTGCAAAATATGCTTTCCAACTTGTTCAGCTGCATGCAATAATTCCTGCAATTCCTTATTTTCTGCACATTCTGAAATCAATATACTTTTCTGTTTCAACAATCCCAATAACATGTTGTTGGTACTTAAGCATATGAAATTGACAGTTTAAGGCCCTGAATGCCAAGGCTGCAGATGTATAAACCTTTTTTCCCCCATCTGTCCAGTGCCCTTGAATCTGTCAGAGGGGATAGGGTTTTTTGCTGTTGAGGCCTTAACTCCCTTTGGACCCTGTGAAATAGTTTCAGGATCAGCAGCAGGGTTTCCAAATAATTTATGAGAGTCAGGGACCCTGTAATACCAGTCAGGCTTACTGGGAGCCGGAGGTAAGGAGTCGAGGGTCAGGCTCGACTCGGAAAACACATCATCCACAATGTCTAAATCAGGGGGAATGGCTAAAGGCTTGTGCTGAGGGAGAAGGAAATCCCTGAGCCTCTTTTTTGATCCTAAGAAGTCTTGACTCTCCCAGTGAAAATGCTCCCTCAAAGTATGCAAGGTTTCTCCAAATGAATAGTCCTCAGGAGGAGATGCAGATGGAATAGACTCCAAAGCATCAGAATCCTCATAGGGAGGTAAAGATAATTCCTGATCAGAAGAGGAATAAGAAATAGAAACCTGATCTGAAGAATCATAGTGTCTTGCCTAGGCCTCTTATCTGGAGGGGGATGGGTACCCCCGATCAATGTAATAAGGTCTTCAGCCATTTTGATCAGCTGTTTTTTAGGAATAGAGGCCTGTGCACGTGGCTCAGGCGTCGGATTTCTAGTTTTAGAAGGTGTCTTTGCCTTAGGTTTTGCACAGCTTTAAATTTGATATAAAAATGTTGAGGTCTGAATACACCCTCAAAAGCCGATGCCTGATCAGCGGCTCCGGACCCATACGAGGGAGATACATCCGGTCCAATACCTTGAGTATCTTGCGGCAAGCTGGATTCCACATGGGTGTTGGTAGAGGCCTGCGACTCGAAGGTAGCGAGCATCAGGGGCTGCAAAAGCGCCCGAGTATTGGCGACTGGCTTAGGAAAAGCTTTGTCTGTTTTGGATCTCAACTGCCTTTCACTGTCCTTTTCTTTGCATTTTTTATGTACTCAGGTAGTCAGATTGCTATCAGCCGACATTTCTGGGAAGTTAAATCTGTTTCCAAAATACTTTGATGCAAAAATATACTGACACTTAGTGCATTGGTTAAATCTAGCACAAAAACGACAGCCAGGCACGTTGTGATCAGGACCTAGGCAAAAAATACAGTATAAATGGAAATCTTTATGAGGTATTTGCTTCCCACAAGTAATGCAATTAACTTTTTCTGACATGGGTAAAAAGCAAGAAAAAAAAAAGTTTCCCCAACAGGGTACTTGGCTTTAGTGAAGACTTCGGTTCTGAAACTCAAATTCTAATATTTCAGTAGTCGGCCGACCGGCACTTGCGAAATCCTTCTGCTTCGGGTACCGCACGGCAAGAAAGACTAAAGAAAATAGCATCAGCTGCATGTTTTATACCCCTGACTACCTGACATCATGGAAGAGAAGACAGCAACCGATGCAGGACCCAAGACTTTGGAACTTAGGCCGACAGAGCAACCTGCCAGCAGACTACCCAAATGTAATGACTACTACAGTGAAACACGAAGAACATCTCAATTAGATTCAAGCAATGACTGCTTGCAGTGTCTAATCCTTTCATGAAGGCCTCAGCTCTAGTGGAAAGGGCCTCGATTCCCCTTGGGGGTTCCTTTCCGTGGTGAGAGCAGCAGAAGCAAATAGCTTTCCTGGTCCAGCATGCAATGGTTTGCTTGCACACTGCCTTGAAGAGGGCTCTGGGGTGGAAGGAGAAAAACAGCTGGTAAGCGTTTCTGATGTCCTTGGTCTTGTCCAGGTAAAATTTAAGTTGTCTGTGCACATCAAATGAGTGCAGTATTCTCCCCTTCATTAGTGAATGAGGGAAAAAAGTTGGGCAGACGAATGGATTGGTCAATAGAGAACACACTGACCACTTCAGGCATAAAAGAGGGGTTGGTTCGCAAAATCACCCTGTGTAAGACTGTGTAGGGGGACAGGCCATTAAAGCCTGCAATTCTGCCACTCTTCTGGCTGAAGTGACAGCCACCAGCAGGACAGTCTTCCATGTACACAACTGCAAGCAGAAAGGCCCAGCAGGTTCAAAGGGATGTTGGGTTAATTAACTCAAGGTCCCAAGGTGGAAGGATAGGTTTCCTAGGTGGTCTCATGTGGAAGACCCCTTTAAAGAGAAGCTTTTCATCGAACCTGGCCAGCAAGGGGGGTTCCAGGGGCTGGCAAGCTGAAACGGCAAAGGTGTACTTTTACAGAAGAAAAAGAACGGCCACTTTTTATCAATTGACACGAGTAGTTTAGAACCAAGGGGACCACGGAGGAGCTGGGGTCCCTCCCCTTTTGCAGACACCATTTTGTAAATCTTTCCCATTTAGCCAAGATTTTCTGGTGGTAGGTTTCCTTGCCTCCCTTAAGACTGAAAGCACGTCCTCTGAGTAGATGTGTCTGAAAGGGATCAAAAGTTTATCACCCACAGTGTCAGACATCTGTACCTGTGGGTGTAGGAGAGTTCCTTTGTCTTGTGACAGTAGGTCCAACCTTGTAAGGTAACTAAGCGATTGCCCTTGGCTAGTTTGTGAAGTAGCGGGAACCAGTGCTGCCTTGGCCAGTACAGAGTCACTAACAAGATTTTTGGTTTAACAGTCTGAATTTTCAGGACACCTTTCTGAATCAATGAGAATGAAAGGGGAACGCATAAAGGAACTTCCCCTCCCAAGAGATGCTGAAAGCATCAACTCTCCATGCTAGAGGGGACCAGGTTTTTGAGCAGAAGGTCTGCAGTTGCCTGCTCTGGGGGGAGGCAGACAAGTCTATTTGTGGAGCACCCCACTAGTGGACTATGTCAAAGACTACCTCCCTTTTCAGCATCCATTCGTGCAGAGGCGAGAAGGTCCTACACAAGAGATCTGCTTGGCGGTTGTCCTGTGAGGGGATGTAAACCGCCTGCAGGACTAAGTTGAGCAGGGAAGCTAAGTCCCATATCAACAGGGATAGACTGCAGAGCTGATAGGCCCTTATCCCCCCCTGCTTGTTGAGGTACCACATCACCGTGGTGTTGTCGTTGACAATCTGGAGCACCCCCTTGAACCAGAAGGGGAGAGAAGATTTGTAGAGCTAAGAAAATTGCTGTAATTTCCCTGATGTTGATGTGTTTGGCCTGAAGAGAGGGATGCCATTTTTCTTGAATCTTGTTAAGAGGCCAAAGCTGCTCCCCAACCTGAATCTGAGTCATCTGTATGCATAACTTCAGTTGGGCTGGGGGGATGTAGTGGGAGTCCAGGGTTCAACTGCACTTGCTAGATTCACCAGTTGATTTCTGTTTTCAGACAGGGAAGGAGGGGGATGGCCTGATGTAGGTGCTGGGACCAGGTGTTCATGAACCAATACAGCGTGTTGCATTCGCCAGTGGTAGCATGGGGATGGTTCCTGCCATTAAACCCAGGAGATGAAGAAATTGCCTTGATGTCACCTTTTGGGATAGCAGAGCTTCCTGGAAGTGTGATGTTAAAGACAGAGCCTTCAGG
>NC_056733.1:250240059-250377867 GCF_019279795.1 Protopterus annectens | reverse complement strand
TCTCAGTTGTATTTAAGCTTGCACACAGGAATATTATCTCTTGTAAAAAGTAATTTTTTTTTTTTTTTTTTTTTTACTAATGCCAGATGCTTTAGTAGAATGTCTTTGGTCTCTGCCTGAATAAGGCAGTCGTCCAAGTAGGGATATATTTGAATTCCTCTGTCTGCAGAATGCAATTATTGGTGCCAGGCATTTTGTGAAAACCCTGGGCGCAGTAGATATGCCAAAGGGCAGTGCAGAGAATTGGTAGTGCATTGAGCCAGCTATGAATCTGAGGTATCTTCTGCAAGACTGTCTGATTGGGACATGCAGGCATGTCTCTGAGTTACAAGCCAAGCCTTCATGGGCAGAAGCTGCTGCAGAGTCAACATTTTGAATTTTGGAACGTCCAGAAAAGTATTTAGAATAGACAGATTCAGAATTGGTCTCCATGCTTTGTCCTTTCTTGGTACCAAGAAAATGTCTTTAGTAAAATCCTTGTCCCTGCTCGTTGTGGCACTGGCTGAATAGCCCTCATGCCCATGAGAGATGAAACTTGTTTTTGTGCCTCTGCCCATTGATTGTGTGGCAGGTCTGGCATACCTTTTGCCTTTGGAAAGGTGTAAAAGTGGAACCTGTAGTCCTGAGAGACTACATTTAAGACCCATTTGCCCTGGGTGATCATGTGCCAATTTTGTGAAAAAAGAGCTAGCTTTCCCCCTAAGGGTGCTGCCAAAACATAAATGCTTGGCATTGGCAGAGGGAAGTCATTGGGACTGTTTCCTATATGGCTGTGATTTGCCTTCTCTGCTTCTGGAGGTAGAAGCGCCCCATTGTTTGGGCCTGTATGAGCCCTGGGGCTGTTTTGTCTGCTTCTTGGGTGTCTGTATCTGCCTCTGTGGCCTGACACGGGAAAGGACCAATTCTTAGAAGGCCAGTTCCTGCTAAATCTGGGTGGCTGTACCTGTAAGAAATCCTTTACTGTCTGCATAGATTTAGCTTTATCCTCCATTTTCTTCAACACCTCTTCTGCCTTAACACCAAAGTATCATGCTGTAATGGAGCATCCAATAATTTTACTTTAACATGATCAGGCAGAGTCTGTTCCTTTAACCAATCATGCCTTCTAACGACATAACCTGTAACAGTGGCCCTGAAAGAGGCCTCCAGTGAATCATAACCACATTGCAAAGTATGCTTTCCCACTTGTTCAGCTACATGCAATAAAATCCTGCATTTCCTTGTTCTCAGAACATTCAGAATTTGTCAACATATTCTGTTTTAGCCGAGACATTAAGTGCTGCTGATATTTAAGCACATGAAACTGACAATTTAAAGCCCTTACAGCCAAGGTAGCAGAAGTGTAAACATTTCCCCCCATCTGTCCAGTGCCCTTGAATCTCTATCTGAGTGGACATGGTTTTTTGTAGTAGCGGCCTTGACCCCTTTGGGACCCTGAGAAATAGTTTCTGGGTCAGCAGCTGGGTTTTTACATAGAAATGTATGAGAATCTGGAACCCTGTAGTATCTGTCTGGTTTAACAGGTGCAGGTGGTAGAGTCGGGAGACAGGCTGGACTGTGAAAATACATCTATAATGTCTAGAACAGGTGGAATAGCAAGAGGTCTGTGCTGAGGTAGTAAGTCTGAACCTTTTCTTAGATTCTGAGTAATCTTGGCTCTCCCAGTGGAAATGCTCCCTCATGGTATGCAGGTTTCCCCAAAGGAGTAATCCTCAGGAGGAGAATCTGAAGGAACAGATTCTTCAGCATCAGAATCCTCATAGGGAGGAATAGCGTATCCCTGTTCTGAAGAGGAGTCGGAGGAAATGGAAACCTGATCAGAGGAATCATTCAGTGTCTTGCCTAGGCCTCTTATCAGGAGGGGGATGGGAACCCATGATCAAAGTCATTAGGTCTTCGGCCATTTTGAGCATCTGTTTCTTAGGCATGGAAGTCTGCCCTGGAGAATGCTGTACTTGTTTCCTTGTCTTTAAAACTGTTTTAGTCGGTCTTGGATGCTGAAGCTGGCTTGATATAAAGCTGTGTACGTCTGAAAACACCCTCAGAAGCCGATGCCTGCTCAAGCGGCTCCAGACCCATCTGAGGGATTTGTTTCCGAAGGCCCAATACCTTGAGTATCCAGAGACCTAGTTGTCTCCACGTAGGAGTCTGAGGCGGCCTGTGGCTCTGAGATAGCGGGTGTCAGGGGATGCGCAAGTGCCTCACTGAGAACCGGAGACTGGCCTAGAAGAGGCTTTGTTGTCTGTTTTGGACCTCGGATGCCTGTCCTTTTTTTCCTTGCACTTTTTATTTTATTAACTCCTGTCGTCGGCTGTTCCAATGCATTATATAGTTAAACCTTCGGCCAAAGTAATGAAAAGCAAAATCGTACAGACGCTTAAAAGTACGTTGGTTAAATCTAGCAACATCGTGGTCAGGGCCTAGACAAGGAATACAGTAAGAATGAAAATCCTTGAGGTATTTGCTTCCCACAAGAAATGCAATGGTTAACTTTTTCTGACATCGGTCTGGAGCAAGAAAAAAGTTTCCCCAAAGTACAGTTGTGTACCTACCATAAATGTAGATGTTAGAGTGTATTCACTGTTGCAGTCATTACCACTTAGGTTATTCTGCTGGCAGGCTACCTGCAGTCGGCCAGAGTTCCAAAGTCTAGGTCTGGCGCCTCTTCCCTGACGTCAGTGCGCCAGGGGTATAAAAGATGCAACCGACTCCATTTTCCTAAGTTCATCTTGCCCCAGACGTCAGGTGCCCCCAAACAGGAAGGCTGTAAAAAATTATGCCAAAAAGCATGCATGTACTAAAATAAACATTCCTTCATCTACAAGCAAATACACCACATAGGTTGTATAGAGTTGAGAAGTACTGAAAGTCCCAGCAATGAAAAGGGGGATGGTGGGTAACCTGGACTGCAACAGTGAATACACTAACATCTACATGTATGGTAGGTACACAACTGTACTATGTTCATCGTGTTTCACTGTTGCAGTCATCACACTTGGTTGAATCCCAAAGCTGAGGTTGGGTGGCTGGGCCTAAATAGGAATAGGAGAGGCTACCAGGCCCTGTAGAACTGCAGTGGCAAAGCCTGCTTTGGATTTAGAGTAGAGGGGCAAGTGGTAGTGCTTGGTGAAAGTGTGCACTGAACTCCAGGTTGCAGCCTCTAAGATGTCTTTGGTTGGTACTCCTCTGAGAAAGGCTGCTGAAGTGGCTGCTGCTCTGGTAGAATGTGGCCTAATGCCCTTAGGCACTGTTTTGCCATGCTGTGCGTAACAGAAGCGAATGCAGTGTCCTATCCATTTTGAAATAGTCTGCTTTGAGATAGGCTTTCCTTGTGATCCTGCAGCATAAGCTACAAACAGTTTAGCAGTTTTTCTGAAAGCTTTTGTTTTGTCCAAGTAGAATCATAGCTGTCTGTGTATGTCCAAAGCATGCAGAAGTCTCTCCCCTTTATTCTGGGGATTTGGATAGAAAGTTGGCAAATGAATGGTTTGGTTAAGAGCCATACTGGAAACCACCTTTGTCATAAATGTTTGTCCTTATTAAGACCCTGTCCTGGTGAAAAATGATGAAAGGTTCCACTGCCATTAATACCTTTAACTCTGAGACTCTTCTTGCTGAATTTATTGCTAGCAGCAGAGCAGTTTTCCATGATAATTTTTATTTATTTAACATTTATTGACCAGGAATATCAGACTAGGTTCCACAGAGCCTGTTTTCAGCGGAGGCCCGCTGTGCTGGCTCAAAAGGAGGCAGTGTGAGCTTTTCTAAAACAAAATTGAGGTCCCAAGTAGGTACTGATGCTCTCCTTGGGGGTCTTATGTTTTTTGCCCCTCTGAGGTACTGCCTTAGTAGTGGAGGTGAAAAAATAGGAGGTTCCATATTGTAATGTCCTGAATTGGCAGAGGCATGGATCTTAATAGATGAGAAGGATAGGCCTTGTCCAGCATCTCAGTTAGGTATTGTAAAATCTGAGGTATATTTGGAACAAGTGGTTCGAGTCCTTGTGCCTAGTTCCAGGCACAGAATCTCTTCCATTTTTCTGCATAAGATTTCCTAGTGCTGGGCCTCCTGGCTTCTAAAATGACATCCATAACAGCTTTAGAGAGGTGTGGTCTGAGTGGCTATATTATCTGCCATGCAGCCAGATTTAAGGTTCTGAGTTGACTGTGCAAAATCCAATTGTTTTGTTGAGTCAGATGAGCAATTTGAGGTAAAGGCCAGGCTGGTCCTTGAGACAAGCTCTTTAGGATTGGGTTCCAGTGCTGGCGTGGCCAGTCTGGGGCGATCAGGATCATTTGTGGCCTCCCTTGTCTGACTTTTAGGAGCACCTTGGGAAGAAGAGTCAGTGGAGAGAAGGCATAAACTGTCAGGGTTTTCCAGCTGAATGATAGAGCATCCACTTTCCATGCTTGAGAGTGGTAAGTACTTGTGCAGAATTTCTGTAGTTGGCAGTTGTGAAGGGAGGCAAAAAGATCTATGTCCGGGCATCCCCATTTCTTTGTTATGCTGAAGACCTGAGGATTTAGTTTCCATTCGTGAGGATCCATGAGATTTCTGCTTAGTTCATCTGCCAGTATATTTTTCGTTCCTGGCAGGAACTGTGCCTGCAGACGTACTTGATAGGTCAGTGCTGTGTTCCACAAAGTCATGACTTGACTGCAGAGGGGGTAGGAATGTGTGCCCCCTTGCTTGTATGTACCACAGAACTGTGGTATTGTCCATCCTTAGTAATAGTTGTCCTGGATGTAGTAGGTCCTTGAAAGCTGTCAGGGCATTCTGTACAGCTAGCATCTCTTTTTGATTGATGTGAAGATGTATTTGTTCCTTGGGCCACGTGCCCTGAATACATTTTCCTGCCATGTGTGCCCCCAGGCATAATCTGATGCATCCGTTGTTATTGTCTGCCTGACTGTGGGTAAGGTGAAAGGCTGTCCCTTGTTGTGGTGACAGGCCTGGGACCAGCATCGAAACTCCTGTTGTAGGCAGGGAATTAAAGAAATTGTTGTTTCCAGGCTGTGGCAATGTTGAGTCCAAACACTTTTTAGATGCCATTGTAGTTTCCTTATATGCAGTTTTGCATATGGAATTAGTACAGGATGCCATGAAGCCCAGGGCCTGCATAATTTTTCTTGCAGGGAGCTAGGTCTTTGTTGCTATCATTTGAAAGTAATGAGTCAGTTGTCTTTGCTTGTCTGGCGTGAAATAAGCCATCTGGGTGGTTGTATTTAAGCTTGCAACCAGGAATATTATCTCTTGAGAGGGCACTAGTTTTGATTTCTTTTCATTTACTGTGTACCCTAAGCAAATTAGTAATCTTTTTACAAACGACAGATGTTTTAGAAGAATGTCCTTGCTCTCTGCTTGAATAATGCAGTCCAAGTAGGGATATATTTGTATTCCTGTCTGCAAAATGCAATTACTGGTGCCAGGCATTTTGTGAAGACCCTGGACACAACAGATAAGCCAAAGGGTAGTGTAGAGAATTGGTAATGCACTGAGCCAGCTATGAATCTGAGGTATCTTCTGCAAGATTGTCTGATTGGGACATGCAGGTATGCCTCCTTGAGGTCCAAAGTAACTAGCCAAGCCTTCTTACCCAGCATGGGTAGAAGTTGCTGCAGTGTTAACATTTTGAATTTTGGAACATCCAGGTAAGTATTTAGGGTTGACAGGTACAGCATTGGTCTCCAAGGCTTTGTCCTTTCTGGGTACTAGGAAAAGTCTTGAGTAAAATCCTTGTCCCTGTTCTTGCTGTGGTACTCTGAATAGCTCCCATTGTCCATGAGCAGCAATTTGTTTTTGTGCCTCTGCCCATTGGTTTTGTGGCAGGTCCAGCATACCTTTTGATTTTGGAAGGGTGTGAAAGTGGAACCTGTAACCCTGAGAAACAATATTCAATACCCATTTGCCCTGGGTGATTATGTGCCAATTTTGTGAGAAAAGTGCTAGCTTTCCCCCTAGGGGTGCTGCCAAAAGTTAAGTGCTTGGCATTTGTAGAGGGAAGTCATTGGGACTGTGTCCTATAAGGTTGTGATTTTTCTTTGGGGGCTGAAGCACCCCATTCTTTAGGTCTGTAGGAGCCTTGGGGCTGAGATCTGCCTCTTGGGCGTGTGTATCTGCCTTTTTGTGGCCTGTCTGACACCGGAAAGAACCAATTTTTTGAAGGCCACTTTCTGCTAAAGCTGGGTGGTTGAACCTGCAAGAAATCCTTTACTGTCTGCAATGATTTTGCTTTATCCTCCATTTTCTTTAATACCTCTTCTGCCTTAACACTAAACAAAGTATTATGCTGTAGTGGAGCATCCAATAATTTTGCTTTAACATGTTCAGGTAAACTTTGTTCTTTCAACCAAGCATGCCTTCGAATGACAGAGCCTGTAACTGCGGCTCTACAAGAAGCTTCTAATGAATCAAAACCACATTGCAGAGTACGCTTTCCCACTTGTTCAGCTGCATGCAATAAATCCTGCATTTCCTTACTGTCCGGATTTTCTGAGTTTGTAAGCATTTTCTGTTTTAAAAGACATTAGGTACTAAAGTCCTTGCAGCTAAAGCAGCAGAAGTGTAAACTTTTTTCCCCCCATCTATCCAGAGCTCTAGAATCCCTATCAGAGGGAACAGGGTTTTTAGCAGTGGAAGCCTTAACCCCTTTGGGATCCTGAGAAATTGTTTCTGGGTCAGCAGCACGGTTTTTATAAAGAAATATATGAGAGTCAGGGACCCTGTAGTACCTGTCTGGCTTGACTGGTGCAGGGGGTAAAGAATCAGGAGACAGACTGGATTCAAAGAAAACATCAATATCAAGCACAGGGGGGATTAGCCAGGGGCCTGTGCTGAGGCAATAAAAGAAAATCTGAGCCTTTTCTTGGATTCTGAATAATTCTGGCTCTCCCAATGGAAATGCTCCCTCATGGTGTGCAGGGTTTCCCCAAAAGAATAATCCTCAGGTGGAGAGGCTGAAGGTATAGATTCTTCTGCATCAGAGTCCTCTCATAAAGAGAGAGAATATCCCTGATCTGAAGAGGAATCAGAGGAAATAGAAATCTGGTCAGAGGAATCTTAGTCAGAGTCTTGCCAGGCCTTTTATCAGCAGGGGGATGGGAACCCCTGCTCAAGGTAATTAAATCTTCAGCCATTTTAAGCATCTGTTTCTTTGGCATGGATGATTGTCCAGGAGAATGCTGTACTTGTTTCCTTGTCTTTAATGGTGTTTTTGACTGCCTTGGCTGCTGCAGTGGACTTAATAGTAAGCTGTGAAGGTCTGAAAAAGTACAGTTTTGTACCTACCATAAATGTAGATGTCCGATAGGAATGCATCTGCAGTCTTCACAAATGGGTTGTCCTGTCGTCAGGCAGCCCTTCGGTCGGCCGGATTCCAAAGTCTGGGTCTGGCTTCGGCTGGTGTCGCACTTCACCCGACGTCATCGTGGCAGTTCTTCGGGTATAAAGGCATCAGCCGACGCCATTTTCCTCAGTGTTTCTTGCCCCAGATGCCAGGTGCCCTCTTGGATGGCTAAATTTGGATAAATGCCAAAGTTTCCAAATAGTAGAGAGCAAACACAAAATAAGCATGTATGTACATATATACAAACAAATACACCATAATAGATCCCCCCCCAAGCTAGCTGAAGGCTGGCAAATACCCTAGGAGTACCTCAGAGGGGAAGGAGGGAGGGTAATCCTGACTGCAGATGCATTCCTATCTGACATCTACATTTATGGTAGGTACAAAACTGTACTATGTCCTTCAAGGATGCATCTGCAGTCTTCACAAATGGGTAGAATACCATAGCTAAACTAGGGGAGGAGGAATGAGTAGAGATTATGGTGTAGTTAGGATCCCTTGCAAAACAGCAGTGGCAAAACCAGCTCGGTATCTAGAGTATAAAGGTAAATTATAATGCTTGGCAAATGTATGCACAGAGGTCCAAGTAGCAGCCTCTATAATGTCCTTGGTAGCCACTCCTCGTAAGAAAGCTGTGGTACTGGCTGTAGCCCTTGTGGAGTGAGGCCTGATGTTCTCTGGAGTTTTCTTTCCATGATAGGAGTAACAAAATCTAATGCAATTTCCTATCCATTTGGAGATTGTTTTGAAATTGGTTTTCCTTCCTTCCCTGTTGCATATGCTACCAGAAGCTGGTCAGTTTTTCTATTGGTTTTTGTCCTGTCCAGGTAGTAGCGTAATTGTCTATGCACATCCAAGGTATGCAGTAGCCTTTCTCCCGTTCTGTGGGTTGGGGAAGAATGTAGGAAGGTGGATAGTCTGATTTAAAGAGACTCTGGATACCACCTTAGGCATAAATGTAGGATTTGTTCTCATGGACACTATCTTGATGGAAGATCAGGAAGGGTTGCACTGCCATTAATGCCTGTAGTTCAGAGACCCTTCTTGCTGAAGTTATTGCCAGCAGGAATGCAGTCTTCCAGGATAAGTATTGTAATTCTGCTGTTGCTGCTGGTTCGAAAGGGGGAAGTGTCAATTTTTCTAGTACAAAGTTCAAGTCCCATGCTGGTAATGGAGGTTTCCGGGGAGGTTTCACATTTTTAATTCCTCTCAGAAACTGTCTGAGCAGAGGATGCGAGAAGACAGGAGGATCCAAGCTGTATTCTGCTGTAATAGCTGAGGCATGTACCTTGATGGAAGAGTAGGACAGGCCTTATGGAAGAGCTCTGCCAAGTACTCCAGGATGTTGGCTATGTTCACCAGTGTCACTTCTTGCCCCTTTGCAGTACTCCAAGTGAGATATCTTTTCCATTTTGCTGCATAACTCTTTCTTGTTGAAGGTCTTCGAGCCTCCAGGATTATGTCCTTAACCCTTTGGGATAAATTTGGGTTAATTGTGGTCATGTGATGTTCCAGGCAGTTAGCTGCAGAGTTTTCAGGTTTGGATGCAGGATGTTGAAGTTGTTCTGTGTTAACAGTAATGGGATCAGGGGTAGTGTCCATATTTGTTCCCGGGACATGCTCCTCAGCAATGGATACCAATGTTGTCTTGGCCAGTCTGGAGCTATCAGAATGATCCTCGGATGTTCCTCTGATTTTCAGAAGCACCTTGTGCATCAAAGGAAGTGGTGGGAATGCGTATGCTATCAGGTTTTTCCAACTGAAAGATAGGGAGTCCACCTTCCAAGCAAGTGGGTGGTACGTCCTTGTGCAGAATTTCTTTAGCTGGTGATTGAGTGGGGATGCAAACAAGTCTATTTGTGGTAATCCCAATTCTCTTGTGATGGCTTTGAAGATGTCCGGATGCAGCATCCATTCGTGGGCATCTGTGGTAGTCCTGCTTAATATGTCTGCTAGAATGTTTTCCTTCCCTGGTACATAGATTGCTTGTAACTGAATGTTGTAGCCCAGAGCCACATCCCATAGGTCCAGTGCCAGCCGGCATAGAGGATATGAGTGTGTGCCTCCCTGTTTGTTGATGTACCACATAACTGTGGTGTTGTCTGTCCTTATCAGCTGACCTTCTTGGAGAAAAGGTTTGAAGGCCTGGATTGCCAATTTTACTTCCATCATTTCCTTTAGATTTATGTGCAAGTGCAGCTGGTCTTGAGTCCATAGGCCTTGAACGCACCTGTCCAGCATGTGTGCCCCCCAACCGAGGTCTGAGGCATCTGTCGTGATGGTTTGTTTTGGTTGGCTTTTGCAGAAGGGCAATCCTGAGTTTGATTGGCAGGCCTGAGCCCACCATAGGAACTCTTCAGGCAGGGAATCATTGGAATTTTGGTTTCTAGGCTGTGCTTGTGTTGAGACCACAAATTCTTTAGGTACCATTGTAGCTTTCTCATATGCAGCCTGGCATGAGGGACCAGTATTATGCAGGATGCCATGAAGCCTAGAGCTTGCAGCACTTTTCTTGCAGTTAGATGGTTCAGCTTTGTTAATGCCAAGAAGTAGAGAGGAAGCTGCTCTTTCTTTTCTGCAGTTAGGGATGCCATTTGATTTGATGTGTCCAGTTCTGTACCCACAAAGGTTATTCTTTGGGATGAAATCAGCCTTGACTTTTTTATATTGACTGTATATCCCAGGGCTTGCAGCAGGTAAATGACTCTTTGTAGGTCTTCTGTTAGTTTTATTTTGTTGTCCGCTTGTACCAGGCAGTCGTCCAGGTAGGGATAGATTTGAATCCCCTGAAGTCTGCAATGAGCGATTACTGATGCCAGGCATTTCGTGAATACTCTGGGCGCAGTAGATAAGCCAAAGGGCAATGCTGAGAATTGATAATGCGCTGATCCTGCAAGAAATCTGAGGTATCTTCTGCAAATTGGTCTTATGGGGACGTGCAGGTATGCCTCCTTGAGATCTAGAGTTACCAGCCAAGACTCCTTGCCCAGCATGGGAAGAAGCTGCTGTAAGGTCAGCATTTTGAATTTTGGAACAATGAGGAATGTGTTTAAAGCGGACAGGTCTAGAATAGGCCTCCATTTGTTTTCTTTTCTTGGTACCAGGAAGAGTCTGGAGTAAAATCCCTTTCCTTGCTCCAAAGGTGGTACCTTTTCCACAGCTCTCATTCTTAGTAATTGAGATATTTGCTTTAGAGCTTCTGTCCTTGGAGTAGGTGGCAGGTTCGGCATTCCTCTTTTGCTTGGAAGAGTATGGAAATGGAACCTGTAACCTTGGTCTATAGTTTGCAAAATCCATTTTTCTCTTGTGATGCAATGCCAGTTCTTTGAAAATAAGGTTAGCTTTCCGCCTAAGGGTGCTTCTAGTTGTTCCCTGGTAGGCGGTGCCACCGCCAAGTCACTGTGAATGAGTTGTTGTAGTGGTGGTGGTTGCATCCGTGCCTCGCTGGTTGTTACCTTGCCACTGGCGTCCCCTGTAGGCACCCCTGGTTTGGTTTCTGCCTCTCGAGCGCCTATTCCTGCCTCTGTGTCCTAGAGGAGTCTGGAAAGGACCAATTCTTGGAGGGCCAGTTCCTGCTAAACCTTGGAGGTTGAACTTGTAAGAAATCTTTCACTGTTTGTACAGATTTTGCTTTCTTCCATCTTTTTTAGTACCTGTTGCGCAGGGGAACCAAATAAACTGACCTTGTCCATAGGTGCATCCAAAAGCTTTGATTTGACATGGTCTGGAAATGCCTGTTCTTTCAGCCATGCATGCCTCCTGATAACTGTGCCAGTCATGGCTGATCTAAAGGAAGCCTCCAGTGCATCATAGCCACATTTTAAAGAATGGTTACTAACCTGCTGTATGTTATGTACCATTTCTTGAATATATTTCTTATCTAAAGATTCTTCAGAGGACAGTTTTTTAGTCAACTGGTCAAGCATAAACTCTTGGTATTGAATCATATGAAATTGGCAGTTCAAAGCTCTAGCTGACAAGCAGAGGTGTAAACTTTTTTACCCCATCTCTCTAAGGACCTGGATTCCCTTTCAGAGGGGAGGGGGTTTTTAGTGGAAGTAGCTGTTACGGCTTTAGGACCCTGGGAGATGGTCTCTGGATCTGCAAAAGGAGCCTTATATAAATGGTGATGAGTGTCCGGGACCCTGTAGAACCTATCGGGCTTAGCAGGAGCCGGAGGTAATGAATCAGGAGCAGTGCAAGCATCATTAAATGCATCATCAACAACAGAAAGTACTGGAGGTATAGCTAAAGGCCTATGCTGTGGCAAATGAAGAAACGTCCTAAGCCTTTTCCTGGAGTCTGACAAATCTTGGCCCTGCCACTGAAATTGTTCCCTCATAGCATGCAAGGTTTCCCCAAAGGAAAATTCCTCAGGAGGAGAGGCTGAAGGGATGGACTCCTCAGCATCAGAGTCTTCGTAAGGAGAATAAGCAGCCTCAGGAGGTTCTGTATGTTCTGAATCAGAGGAATCATCTGTGGATACTGGCTCAGGGGGCTCTGCTCTAGGCCTTTTTTCTGGAGGAGGGAGAGAGGCCCTGTCTGGATGAGGCTGGGCTCCACGAATTAAAGAGATGAGATCCTCAGCCAAAGTAAGCATATGGGAGCTGGTGCTGGGCCTGAGAGAGGGGGGCTTGGCAGGCACCGTTTTAGATGCTTTGGCTGCTTTAGCCCTGGCAAAGGCCTTAATAGACATTGCTGCAGGAGGCCTAGCAGCTCCACGTGCAGGGGTAGAAATATCCAGGGGAATGGTATCTGATAAATCCTGTGAAACCGCAACAGAAGGTTGGATTTCAGAAGCAGTTTCTACCAGGTTAGAAGAGGCCTCGGTAGAAGGCATGATTTCGGCTGAAGAAAGAACTGCTTGCTCGGTTTCGGCCGAAACAGAGACACTCGTGGTTTGCTTAACCGCGGTTTCGGCCGAAACCGCGGACCGCGAGTGTCGGTCCTTTTCTTTGCGTTTTTTGGTACTTTGCGTAGTCGGAGGATCCGACGGCATAATATATGCAAAATCGGAGCCGAAAATCTGTTCAGCAAACTCTGACCGACGTCTAATTGTCCGTCGGTTAAAAGAAGCACAGGCTAGACAAGCTGCTACGTCGTGGTCTGGGCCTAAACAATGGATGCAATAGGAGTGGAAATTTTTTTGAGGTATTTGTTTCCCACAAGATAAACAGTTATTCACTTTCTCTGACATCGGCTGAGGCAAGAAAGAGTCCCCAACGGGGTACTTTTCTTTTTAGAAGTCTTCGAAGTAATATCCGGTAGTAGTAATCTCTGGATCTGACCGACTGGCACTTGAACAGCTTCTGCTTCGGGCGCCACGCGGCAAGTAAGACGGAGGAAAATGGCATCGGCTGATGCCTTTATACCCGAAGAACTGCCGCGATGACTTCGGGTGAAGTGCGACACCAGCTGAAGCCAGACCCAGACTTTGGAATCCGGCCGACCGAAGGGCTGCCTGACGACAGGACAACCCATTTGTGAAGACTGCAGATGCATCCTTGAAGGACATCACCCTCGGAAGCAGATGCCTGCTCAGCGGCTCCGGACCCATCTGAGGGAATAGTTTCCGCAGGCTCAATACCTTGAGTTTCCAGAGGCCTAGGTGTCTCCACGTGGGAGTCTGATACGACCTGCGGCTCTGAGGTAGCGGGTATCAGGGGCTGCGAAAGCGCCTCACTGAGAACCGGCAACTGGCCTAGAAGAGGCTTTGTTGTTGGTTTTGGACCTCTGATGCCCTGTCCTTGTCTTTGCGTTTTTTATAAATTCCGGTAGGTTGTTCCGACGGCATAATGTAGTTAAACCTTCGGCCAAAATAATGTAGAGCAAAATCAAACAGACGCTTAATAGTGCGTTTGTTGAATCTAGCACAAAACCTACAACTAGTAACGTCGTGGTCAGGGCCTAGGCAAGGAATACAGTAAGAGTGAAAGTCCTTATGAGGTATTTGCTTCCCACAAGAAATACAACTGTTAACTTTTACTGACATCGGGCTGAAACAAGAAAAAGTTTCCCCAACGGTGTACTTAGCTTTATTGAAGACTTCGGTTCTGAAACTCAATTTCGAAAATCTCAGTAGTCGGCCGACCGGCACCTGCGAACTGCTTTTGCTTTGGACACAGCGCGGCAAGAAAGATGGAAGAAAATGGCATCGGTTGCATCTTTTATACCCCTGGCACACTGACGTCAGGAAGAGGCGACAGCAACCGACGCCGGACCTAGACTTTGGAACTCTGGCCGACTGCGGGTAGCCTGCCAGCAGGATAACCCAAGTGTAATGACTGCAACACTGAAACACTAACATCAGTCATGTTCTTCCCTGACTTGAGGGATCATGGATGAGAGGGAAGAGCAGAAACCAGCCTAGGGCTCAGAAGAGGCAGGGTGGAGGCGGCTGAGGGCTTAAGGGCCATAAAGGCCTTCATGCAAAAGAACTGAAGGCCTGCCAATCCGGCATGACTTAAGGGAGGTAAGTTTACTTCCTCTCCAGCAAAAAAAGAAGCAGAAAAGTAAAGTGGCCTGGCATCGGGTTTGGAGATTAGCACATCCAAAGTCTGGATCCCTGCCAGAGGTATGCCCGGAACTGGTGCCCCCTCGACCTCCAGTGGCATCGATGTCTGAATGAACTCAGAGGATGTACTGGTCGTCAGCTGAGAAACTGCTTCCTCCAGGGACATCAATGCAGTTGACGGATCCTCCGAGCGGGCCTCAAATCCTAGATCGGCAGTTGGCGGTGTCAGGAAGCGGCGTGGCAGGCGAAGGCCTAGGAATCTTAGCCTTCTTGTGAGAAAGGTTCGGTTGCGGCCTCCAGTGCAGGATCCATCCTAAGGGCTAACCACTTAAGGCGTTGGTTCTCAAGGTAGAGATTTAATACGGCTAAACGGTTGCACAAGGTCTTAGGCACAAACGATGGACAAATAGTGCTGGAGGAGTGATTCTTGTCCCGGCCTAGGCAAAAAACATGCACCTGTCATGGGCGTCCTTATGGAGTATCTTGTGCCCGCATTGGCACTTTCCCTTTTTTTCTGACATCAGCTAAAGGCTACAACAACCAAGCGTCCGCTACAATAGTCAAAAATATGAAAATTAGAAACCCAACCGGATACTTATCTGTAAGACGCGACATCTGAACAGGCGATCATACGATGCAAATCTAGTCTTGAGGCTGAAACCTTCTGAGGATTGTGTGTGCAGATGGGGGGGGGGGGGGGGGGTTAAGAATTTTTGCTCATCAGGAACCTTATAAAACCTGTCTGGTTTTATAGGTGCAGGTGGTTAACAGTCTCAGTTTTTGGATGCAGAGGTAAAAGCATCCAAATAGACAGGTAAGACTACTGGGAGGGCTGATGGGGAGGGAGACTCCACTTGAGTTCAAAATACCTCCTCTGGGTGTCAGTCATCTGGGTAGTGTCCCACTGAAAGTACTCTTTCATCTTATTGTTTCATCAAAAGTAATATCCTCTGGTGTTGAGTCCGCTTCAAATGATTCATCTGGTGAATAATACTCTAAAAAGGAGGAAATCTGGGATGCAAAAGAAATGACACCTCGGAAGAATAGTAAGGTTTTAGTCCCTCCTCCTCTTGGGCAGTCTGTAATGGGAGAGAAATGGCACAGGATGCCCTAGGGCTGAGCACAGGTATAGCGGAGGGAGTAGAGCCTGTGGGGGCTTGAGGGTCATAGAGGCCTGCATCAGTTGGTGAAAGACTGCCAGTCGGGGACACCTTCAGGAGTAGTTGTCAGATGTTTAGTTTTCGGTTTATGGTTAGTAGAAACTGGAGAAGGCCTAGGCTCAGAAGCTCGAGTCTCAGGAATAGGAGTTTCAGAAGGCCGACCGACTAGTTTCTGGTTCCCCCTCAACGTCGGTAGGAACAGCCGTCTGGGCTACCTCCATGGACATGCAGGCTGCAACTTCTGAAGCGGTGTTCTCAGTGGGAGCCGAAGTAGTCTGTTCCATCGGACGTCCCTCAACTCCTATATTGGAAGCTTGTGGGACGTCCGATGGCGGAGAGGCAATAGAAGTATGCCTGGAAACTGGCTTTTTTCCATGGTGGTTCAGCTGGAACGGATGATTTGAGGTCCATTCTAAGCGCAAGCGTTTTGAGATGTTGCTTCCCAAAAGATAAATTTAGTGTGGCCAGGATGCTGCGAAGGGTCTTCGGTCTAAAAGATTGGCAAATGGAACACGGAGTATAAGCCTGTTCCTTCCCAAGACAAAAGAAGCAATGGTCAGGGTATCATTATGCAGTTATCTGACTGCCCGCAACGGCATTTGCCGGTTTTAGCCAACATGGGCTAATATAAAATACAGCTAACCAAGCTCAAGCAAAAAGAACGCAAGGTTTCCCCAACAGGGTACACAGCTTTTAAAAGTCTTCTAGACTAGGACTGAAGTGAACGATTTGACGTAGACTGTGGCTAAAAAAATCTGAGGTCTGTGCATACAGACGTCACATTTAAGGCCCCTGGTTTATGGCCCTGAATGTGATGTTCCACACACTCACAGCAGCCAGGCTTAAGCATTTGTCAGGAGCCAATGCTAGTGTCACCTGAGGTAGAGAATCCCTGCACGAAGAATACTGCAACATGGAAATAGGAAAACATACTTCGTTGTCTGTGGACAACCAAAGATTGCAGTCTTATCTCACTGTCATTTTTAGGAGATGGAAAGAAGGTGGGTAAATGAATGCACTGCTATGATGATAGTTTAACCACTTTTGGGCATAGTTCATAGCTATCGGCCCTTGGGCCGATACAAGCCTAGCCATAACAATTCCTTGGCTATTTCTTCACACATTTACTTCCCTGGCCCCTGTCTAGCAGGGCAACTGATGTGATCCCTGGGATGAATTTCTCGTCTCCCATCCAATCGTGAATGTTCCTTCTGAAGAGGGCCAAAGAGGCCCTCTGCTTGACATGTATGGGCAGTTTACTCCAGAGTCTGGGGAGTCTCTGGGTCAGGAACCTATCCCTCCAGCATGTTTTGTTCATTGTGATAAGGTTTAGATCCCTGGAGCATGTGGCTCTGAGCGATTGGGTTTCTTTAAGTGTAGCATGTCCAAAAGCTCTGGGTTTGACATGGCCTTGTATGTTAAGCAGAGATCGCCTCTGAAGACACGATATGCGACAGAGTACACCTGGAATTTTTGCCTGTCAGCATAGTGCATCTGCATTAGGCCTGCAATTCTTTTAGTGAGGTATTTCTGTGGCCTCTCCAGTTGCAGATGTCTTGAGATACACAAACCAAACGGGGTGTTGTATTCTATAATGGGTCTAATGAGAGATGAGTACAGTGGGACATTGACTTTTCTGGATGAAAAGCCCTTGATGAGGTGTGCCACATAGGATTTCCCGAGTGTTGTGGCAATGTGGTTACTGAAGGGGAGACCACTGTCCACCTGTGTCCCCAAGTCTTTTTACACTTCCTGTGTTTAGTATACTGCCACCTACGTGGTAATTCACAGGAACATGCTTTTTCCGAAGGGGATTAAGTACAGTTGTGTACACTTACCATAAATGTAGATGTTAGAGTGTATTCATTGTTGCAGTCATTACATTTGGGTAATCTGCTGGCAGGTTGCCTTCAGTCGGCCTGATTAACAGAGTCTTGGGTCCTGCGTCGGTTACTGTCCCTTCTTTCATGACATCAGGTCGTCAGGGGTATAAAACATGCAGCCGACGCCATTACGTCATCATTTCTTGCCCCAGATGTCAGGTGCCCCCCATATGGGGAGCCAAATATTTAAGTAATAAAAAAATATACCTCCAAACAAAAAGCAAATGCACCAAAAATGCTTTTAAGCATAGTAAAGGAAAGAGGAGGCATAGTAACAGAAAAAAACAGGGGGCTGGAAAGAGGGTAACCAGGACTGCAACAGTGAATATACTCGAACATCTACATTTATGGTAAATGTACACAACTGTACTATGCTCGTGTTTCAATGTTGCAGTCACTACATTTGGGTAGATTCCCAAAGCTATGGTTGGGCGGATGGATTTATACAGCATTACGACCAGCTATAAGGCCCTGCAGGACAGCAGAGGCAAAGCCAGCTCTGGATTTAGAGAAAAAGGTAAATGGTAATGTTTGGTGAACGTATGGATTGAGCTCCAGGTAGCAGCTTCTAGAATGTCTCTGGTAGGAACACCTAGGAGAAAGGCTGTAGAAGTAGATGCAGCCCTGGTGGAATGAGATCTGATCCCCTGGGGGATAGTTTTACCATGATGCATACAGCAGAAATGAATACAATGGTTTATCCATTTGGAAATAGGATGCTTTGAAATAGCTTTTCCCTCTGCTCCTGCAACAAATACCACCAGTAGTTCAGATTTTCTTTGAGATTTTAGTAAGTAAAATCTAAGTTGTGTGTGTACATCCAATGAACGCAGAATCCATTCCCCCTTGTTCTGTGGATTGGGAAAGAAAGTTGGCAAATGAATGGTCTGATTAAAAGCCACACTGGTACCACCTTAGGCTAGAAGGATGGATTGGTCCTGAGACACACCCTGTCCGCATGAAAAATAATGAAAGGCTCCACTGCTATAAGAGCCTGCAATTCGGAAATCCTAGCTGAAGTGACTGCTAAAAGGAAAGCAGTTTTCCAGGAACAAAATTTTAAGTCTGCAGTAGCAGCTGGCTCGAAAGGAGGGAGAGAGTTTTTCCAATACAAAATTGAGGTCCCAGGCAGGGGTTGGAGCTCTCCTGAGTGGTCTTAAGTTTTTGGCCCCTCTGAGATGCTGCCTTAACAGGGAATGAGAGAAGAGGGGAGGTTCCGTGTTGTAATGAGCTCAAATAGCTGAGGCATGGATTTTTGTGGAAAAAAAGAAGGACAGGCCCTTGTGAAGCATCGCAGTTAAAAATTGTAAAATCTGAGGTAAATTGGGCACTGGTGTGCTCATCTCCCTTTAGATGGGTTCCAGACACAGAATCTTTTTCATTTTGCAGCATAACATTTTCTAGTACTAGGCCTTCTTGCCTCTAAAATGATATACCATCACTGATTTACTGAGTGATGGTAAAGGAGAGATTAGGTAATTAGCCAGGCTGCTAGGTTCAGTGTTTGAAGCTGAGGGTGCAGAAACTGGTTCTCCTGCTAAGACAACAGGGAAAGAGACTGAGGCAGGAGCCATGGGGCCAACCATGAAACTGCGCAAGAGGGGGTACCAGTGTTGGAGTGGCCAGTCTGGTGCAATCAACATCGTCCTTAGCCTGTCCTGTTTGATCTTTAGTAGTACTTTGGAGAGCAGAGGCAGAGGAGGAAAGGCATAAACTGATAGGATTTTCCTGCTGAAGGACAGAGCATCCACTTTCCAAGCTTGTTTGTGGGGAATCCTTGTGCAAGATTTGTCCAATTGATGGTTCGGGGGGAAAACAAACAGGTCTACCTGGGCTCCCCCCATTTGCTTGTCAAGATGTTGAAAACCCTTTGTTCCAGTTTCCACTTGTGTGGGTCCATGAGGTTTCTGCTTAGTCGGTCTGCCAGTGCATTTCATTTTCCTGGCAAGAATTGAGCTTGTAGATTCACTTGGTAGCTCAAGTCTGTGTTCCACAATGACATGGCTAGTCTGCAGGGGGGGGGGTAAGAATGTGTACCCCCCCCCCCCAGGCTTGATTATGCACCACATGGCAGTGGTGTTGTCAGTCTTTACCATTAGTTGTCCTGGAAGAATGTGATCTTTGAAGGCTGTCACAGCATTCTGTACAGCCATTTCTTTTTGATTGATATGCAGGTGCATTTGACTTGGGATCCATTTGCCCTGAATGCACTTCCCTGCCAGGTGAGCCCCCCCCCCATGCATAGTCTGATGCGTCTTACGGTTTGGGTGGCAGGGGGTACTGTGAGTGGTAGTCCCTTGTTTTGGTGGCAGGCCTCTGCTCACCAAAGGAACTCTAGGCATAGGCAAGGTAAAGATAGGAATCATTGCTTTTAGATCCTGAGAATGTTGACACCATAGGCTATTTAGATACCATTGTAGTTTCCTCATATACAGTCTTGCATATGGAATTAGAAGAATGCAGGAGGCCATGAACCTCAAGGCTTGCAGTATTTGCCTTGCAGATAAAACAAGTGGCCACAAAAACCGTGCTAAGTAGGTTGTCAAATGAATCAGTTTCTCTGGCGTGAGGAAAGCCATCTGGGAAGTTGTATTAAAGCTTGCTCCCAGGAATATAATTTGACAGGGTACCAGGTGTGATTTATTTTCGTTTATGGTGTACCCCAGACAAGTCAGCACCCTTTGTACAAAGGCCAGATGATTAAAAAAAAGTATGTTCTGGCTTTCTGACTGATAGACAATCGTCCAGGTATGGGTATATTTGAATATTTCTTTGCCTGCAAAATGCAATGACTGGAGCTATGCACTTTGTGAATACGCTGGGCGCAGTAGATAAGCCAAAGGGCAATGCAGAGAAAGTACAGTTTTGTACCTACCATAAATGTAGATGTCCGATAGCATGCATCTGCAGTCCTTACAAATGGGTTGTCCTGTCGTCAGGCAGCCCTTCGGTCGGCCAGATTCCAAAGTCTGGGTCTGGCCTCGGCTGGTGTCGCACTTCACCCGACGTCATAGCTGCAGTTCTTCAGGTATAAAGGCATCAGCCGACACCATTTTCCTCAGTGTTTCTTGCCCCAGATGCCAGGGGCCCTCTAGGAAGGCTAAATTTTGATAAATGCAAATGGTTCCAAATAGTAGAGAGCAAACAAAAAATAAGCATGTATGTACATATATACAAATACACCATAATAGATTCCCCCAGCAAGCTACAAGATGGGCAAATACCCTAGGAGTACCACAGAGGGGAAGGAGGGTGGGTAATCCTGACTGCAGATACATGCCTATCGGACATCTACATTTATGGTAGATACAAAATTGTACTATGTCCTTCAAGGATGCATCTGCAGTCCTTACAAATGGGTAGAATACCATAGCCAAACTGGGGGAGGAGGAGAAATAAGATTATGGTGTAGTTAAGATCCCTTGCAAAACAGCAGTGGCAAAACCTGCTCGGGATCTGGAGTATAAAATTAAATTATAATGCTTGGCAAATGTATGCACGGAGCTCCAAGTAGCAGCCTCTAAAATGTCTTTGGTAGCCACTCCTCGCAAAAAAGCTGTGGTAGTGGCTGTAGCCCTTGTAGAATGAGGCCTGATGTTTTCTGGAGTTTTCTTCCCATGGTAGGAGTAACAAAATCTAATGCAATTTCCTATCCACTTAGAGATTGTCTGTTTTGAAATTGCTTTTCCTTCCATTCCTGTTGCATATGCTACCAGTAGCTGGTCAGTTTTTCTATTGCTCTTGGTCCTGTCCAGGTAGTAACGTAATTGTCTATGTACATCCAAGGTATGCAACAGTCTTTCTTCCCTGTTCTGTGGGTTGGGGAAGAATGTAGGTAGGTGGATAGCTTAATTTAAAGATACCCTGGAGACCACCTTTGGCATAAAAGTAGGATTAGTTCTCATGGACACTATCTTGATGGAAGATCAGGAAGGGCTGTACTGCCATTAATGCCTGTAGCTCAGATACCCTTCTTCTGAAGTGATTGCAAGCAGGAAAGCAGTTTTCCATGATAAGTACTGTAATTCTGCTGTTGCTGCTGGCTCGAAAGGAGGGAGTGTCAACTTTTCTAGCACAAAGTTCAAGTCCCATGCTGGCAATGGTGGCTTCCTAGGTGGCTTTACATTTTAATCCTCTCAGAAACTGCCTGAGCAGAGGATGTGAGAAGACTGGAGGATCCAAGTTGTATTCTGCTGAAATAGCTGATGCATGAATCTTAATGGAAGAATAGGACAGGCCGTTGTGGAAGAGCGCTGCCAAGTATTCCAGGATGTTAGCTATGTTTACCAGTGACACATTCTCTCCTTTTGCAGTACTCCAAATGAGATATCTTTTCCATTTTGCTGAATAATTTTTTCTTGAGGGTCTGCGAGCCTCCAAGATAATGTCTTTAACCCTTTGAGATAAATCTGGGTTATTTGGTCTTATGCAATGTTCCAGGCAGCCAGCTGCAGTGTTTTCAGGTTTGGATGCAGGGTTTTGAAGTTGTTCTGTGTTAACAGCAAGGGAACTAGGGGCAGAGGCCATATTTGTTCCCGAGACATACTCCTCAGTAATGGGTACCAATGTTGCCTTGGCCAGTCTGGAGCTATCAGGATGATCCTTGGACGGTCTTCTTTGATCTTCAATAGCACCTTGTGCATCAAGGGAAGAGGTGGGAATGCATATGCTGTCAGGTTTTTCCAACTGAAAGATAGGGAGTCCACTTTCCAAGCAAGCGGGTGGTACGTCCTTGTGCAGAATTTTTTCAGTTGGTGATTGTGTGGGGATGCAAATAAGTCTATTTCTGGTAGTCCCCATTTCCCTGTAATGGTTTTGAAGATGTCCGGATGCAGCATCCATTCGTGGGCATCCGTGGTAGATCTGCTTAGGATGTCTGCTAGTATATTTTCTTTTCCTGGCACAAAAATTGCTTGTAGCTGAATGTTGAAGCTCAGTGCCACATTCCAGAGGTCCATTGCCATCCGGCATAGAGGCTATGAATGTGTGCCTCCCTGTTTGTTGATGTACCACAACTGTGGTGTTGTCAGTCCTTATCAGCAGTTGACCCCGTCGAAGAAATGGTCTGAATGCCTGAATTGCCAGTTTTACTGCCAGCATTTCCTTTTGATTTATGTGTAGGTGCAGCTGGTCTTGAGTCCATAAGCCTTGTATGCACTTGTCCAGCATGTGTGCCCCCCCAACCGAGGTCTGAGGCGTCTGCTGTGATGGTCTGGCTTGGTTGAGTGCTGTGGAAGGGCAGTCCCTTGTTTGATTGACAGGCCTGAGCCCACCATTGGAATTCTTGTTTCAGGCATGGAATTATTGGAATTTGGGTTTCTAGGCTGTGCTTGTGCTGAGACCATAAATTCCTTAGATACCACTGTAACTTTCTCATATGTAGTCTGGCATGTGGAATTAGAAGTTATGTACTCACCATAACGTTCCATCTGAGTAGGTGTATTCATTTGTCTGCAACCTGTGGGTTATGGATCCGATATCGGATCCGAACCGGCATGGTTTTCCAGCTATGGACCTGGATCCAAGCTCTCAGCTCCTCCCCTCACCCATAATGCCCTGCTCTACCCTCATGACCTCAGATAGAGTTTGCCAAAGCAACAACACCCTGAAAAGGGTAACATAGAATATGCAGGAAACTGAAAGGCCAGGGGGATAGGAGGGCGGGATGGTTGCAGACAAATGAATACACCTACTCAGATGGAACGTTATGGTGAGTACATAACTTCTAAATCTGAAGTAGGATATTCATTTGTCTGCAACCTGTGGGAATGAGTCCCCAGCTACCTGAATCTTGGGCGGCCATCATGGAAGGATATTCCGGAGCACCGCGGAGCCAAAGGATGCTCTACCCCTAGATGCAAGATCCAACTTATAGTGGGAAATAAAAGTATGAGATGAAGCCCACGTGGCTGCTGCACAAATATCATCTAGAGGAATCCTAGCCTTGAAGGCTGCCGAGGTAGATACTGACCGGGTTGAATGGGCATGAACACCCTCGGTCGGGCCTTCCTGAAGCTTGATAAGCCAATAAGATGCACTGTAAAATCCAGCGGGACAGAGAAACTTAGAAATTGGCTTGCCCAAATTGAATTTTGCAAAGGAAATAAACAACTGGTCGGATTGCCTATGACCAGCCGTCCTGTTCAGATAAAATCTAAGTTGCCTGTGAACATCTAATGAATGGAGCTTATATTCACCTTTGTTTTCATATTTAGGGAAGAAAACAGGGAGGTTAATGGACTGATTGATGTTTGCTTCAGAAGCGACTTTAGAAAGAAAGGACGGGTTGGTCCTGAGGTAGACACGGTCCGGATGAAATACCAAGTAAGGAGGTTTAGCTGATAATGCTTGAAGCTCAGAAACTCTCTTGGCCGATGTAATGGCTACCAAAAAGGCTGTCTTGTAGGACAAGAATTTGAGATCCACCGTAGCCGCTGGCTTGAAAGGAGGGGCGGTCAAGGCCTGTAGAACCAGAGAGAGGTCCCAAGGAGGAACCGCTTGTTTTATAGGGGGCCTGAGAAGAAAAGTACCTTTAAGAAAAATTTTACACAATTTGGCTGACATAAGAGGATTAGAGTCATGGCCAATGTGATAATGAGAAATTGCCGCCAGTTGTACTTTGACTGTGGAACTGCTGGCACCATCGTTAAAGAGAGTGGTTAGAAAATCAAGCACTAAAGGAAGAGGAGCCGTGAAGGGATTCAGGCCTTGCCGCTCCGCCCACAAAGAAAAACGTTTCCACTTGCTGCGGTAAACCTTTCTAGTGGATGGTTTATGAGCTGCCACCAAAATTGCCTTAACCGGTGACGAAATACCGGGAGTCCTGATCAAGAGTGGAAATGGAGCAGCCAAGCGGTCAGCTTCAGGTTGTCCAGATTCGGAGGAGGAATGCAGGATGGATGGGATATCAGATCCGGGATGGGATCTAGAATCCAAGGAGGATTCACCGAGTGAGACCTTAGGAAGGGGAACCAGATCTGTCGAGGCCAAACGGAGCAATGAGAATCATTCTGCAACCCACCCGAGAGGCTTTCTGAAGAACTTGGAGCATCAGAGGCAAGGGTGGATAAGCATACAGAAGACCGGGTGGCCAAGCATGCACCAGAGCCTCTTGGGGTACCTCCGGAGGAGGTATCAGAGCGAAAAAACTGTCGCACTTGGTGTTTGAGGGAGAGGCAAAAGTTCGCATGAAGGGTTCCCCACCGCGAATATGCGTTCCGCTACTCGACAATTGAGAGACCACTCGTAAGGGGTCAGAATGGTGGGACTGAGCTTCTCCGCTAGGATGTTGGACCGACTCGGAATGTGCGTTGCTATTTGATAGCGGTTGGTGGAGATTGCTCATTCCCAAACACTCATGGCTTCTCGACAAAGAGGGTAAGACCTTGTTCCCCTTGCTTGTTGATGTACCAGACAACAGACATGTTGTCCGATTGAATCGCAATTGTTCCCAAGGGAAGAAAGTCCTGAAGTGCTAGCAACGCTAAGAGCACTGCTCTCATCTCTAGAACATTGATATGCAGTAAGGTCTCTGAATCGTCCCACGTGCCTTGGACGGTCCGGCCTGCAAAGTGCCCCCCCCACCCGAGGCGGGAGGCGTCCGTGGTCACCGTGGCGAGAGGGGGAGAAGCACAAAATGGGCCCCTGTGGAGATCAGGGGAGTGAAGCCACCACAAGAGGGACCGCTTGCAAGCCTTGCTGATCGCTATGGGATGATGCATGGGGAGAGCAAGGTATGACCACTGTACTAAGAGCGTCCACTGTAGAATGCGCATATTGAGCCTGGCAAGAGGAAGAAGTGCTATAGCAGATGCCATGGACCCTAGAGCCCTCAGGACCAACTCCGCGAACAGAACTTGAGTGGAGAATGGCCCGCACCTGGAGCTGCAGATTTTGAACTCTGTCCGCAGTGAGGAAGGCTCGTAAACTCCTTGTGTCTAGCCTGGCCCCTATAAAATCTAAGAGCTGTGTGGGCGCCAGGTTGGATTTCTTTGTATTTATTGTGATGCCCAGAAAAGGAGCAAGATGGAGAAAGGAGTCTCGCGCCAATAAAAGTAGATGCCTTGTTGGGGCGGTAAGAAGCCAGTCGTCCAGGTAGGGAAACACCTGCACCCCCTGAAGCCTCAGGTGGGCCGCTACCACTGCTAATACTTTGGTGAACACCCTGGGGGCTGTGGTGAGACCAAAGGGAAGGACCCGGAACTAATAGTGACTGGCTCCCAGCCGGAAGCGGAGAAACCTCCTGGAGCGCCTGTCCATCAGGATGTGGTAGTACGCGTCCTTGAGGTCTATCGAGCACATCCAGTGATTTTCTCCCAGAAGGGGGAGAATAGATTGCAGAGTGACCATTCAGAATTTTTCTTTGGGGACTGCCAGATTCAAGAGAGAGAGGTCTAGGATTGGTCTTAGTTCCCCCGTCTTCTTTGGCACTAAAAAGAATCTGGAGTAGAACCCTGATCCGATCTGGTCTGGGGGGACGGGCTGGATGGCTCTTTTCTTTAGCAGATGGCCAATTTCTGCCAAAGCGGCCTCCCGTTGACTGGGTGGGACGTCTGGGAGGGACTTCAACTTTGGAAGGTGAAGGAAAGGGATGCGATATCCTCTGGATATGATTTGGAGAACCCAGCGGTCCGATGTTATGGACTCCCATGCCGCTAGGTGCCCCGGAACGTCCCCGACTGCCTCCAGAGTGGAGCAGTCGGGCAACCCCTCAGGGTTGCTGCGCGGGCCGTTCAGAGAAAGGTTCCCTGGACCCGAAGTTTCTGGGAGCCCCTCTGCCTCTAGGGCGGCGTCCTCCCTGTCCTCCTCTGCCACGGAAGGACTGGTTGTCCGGAGCAGGCTGGGACTGCTGCGACTTCCGGAACCACATCTTCTTCTGACCCTTTTGGTTCCTAGAGTAGGGCCTCTGGGGTGCAGAGAAGCAGATTCCGACGGCAGACAGCGTCTTCCCGTCCTTCTCGCTCTGGGTCAACGTCTCGCGAACGGTTTTGCCAAAAGAGCAGAACCATCAAAGGCGTTCGCAAATGACGCTTTGAAGGGCTCAGAAAATCAGTGACGGAGCCAGGCCTGACGCCTAGTGACTAGTCCTGTCCCGCAGCTCTAGCGGCGCCTTCCGCGTGGGAGAGTAGCCGCATAGAGGTATTAGTAACTGACCTAAGAGTGGCCATACGGGTGGAGTGCAGAACCCTGTCCTCCTCCGAAATGGACTCTGGGGGAGATGCAGCGTATTCTTTAATAAGATCTCGCTGCATCCTAATGACATGTGCCAAGTAGTTCAGCGCCCTTACCGAGAAGGTCGCTGAACTAAACATCCGCTTCCCCAAGCGGTCCATCATCCGAGACTCCTTGCTCGGGGGGTGGACTGAGGGACTCTCCTGAGCCAGTTCCCTCTTGGTGGCCGCCACCGTCAACATGGCATCTACCGGAGGCCCCTTACTCCAATGGGCACGGTCGGACGGTGGGCTAAGGATCCTATCTGGCCTCTTAGGAATTGGCTCCACGGTGTCCGGTTCCTTCCACGCCCTGGTGGTAATAAGGTCCACCAGGGGGTCGGCAGGAGGGGACACCCAAGAGGTAGACGGGCCCGCTTCAAATGCCTCCAAGAACACGGACTCGTCCGAGGAAGACTTGGGGGCAGACCACCCCCCCCCTTATACGGAGCATTTCCATGATGTCTCCAAATGAGACATCCTCGGGGGGTGACCGTGGGGAGCCTTCCCCTTCCTCCAAGTCAGTGTCTTCTGTGAAAGACTCGGGGGAGTCAATGTGCCTCCTTTTGCACGTATGCTTGCGAGGGACATCCTCTGGGGGGCTGTCAGAGGAGTCCTCACAAGCAGCAATTTGTTCCATAGGAGCAACTTGGGGCACAGAAGCGGGCTGTCCCAGGGGCCGGATGGTGGAAGCCTGGCCCAGTGCAGAGGGAGCGCGGGACGGAGCCGGAACAAGTGCCGGGGGTCCGGAGACCCTCAACAGGGCCCTCTCCACTACAAACGCCGAAGGGGAGCCGACCTCGACCAAAGGATCCGACAATCGGCTCCCCCTCGGATCCGAAGAGTGGACCGGAGCCGGCGCCGGATCCGAAGGACAGTGCGCTCCGACACAGACGGCGCCGGGAGCACTGATCCCCGGATCCGAGATCGGATCCAGGCTCGAGAGGTCGGATCCGCACTTTTCGAGGGCAGGGTCGGATCCGGCACCCAAGTACTATCGGCCGACCCACCCCGGCCCGGCTGCTCGGCTCCAGCTGCTCAACCCGGATAGCGAGTCGGAGAAGGAGCAATAGGTTTGAAAAGGGTGTTGAGCTCCCCAGAGGGGAGGCAAGAGCACTCCCATCTGCATCTGGGCCTGGATGAATCTTCTCATCATCCGTCCAGATCAGCATCCGAAGGCTATATGTGGATCTCGACGAGGCTACCGAGGTAGGCCTGGAGTGCCTCCTCGATAGCCTCGACGGAGATCGGGTCTCCTCCTCCTCAGGACCCGTGAAAAGCACACTGGGGACCGGAGCCGAGAAGGAGGAGACCGAGCCGACGGAGCCGGGAGAAGCCTTGGCTGGCGGGCCGAAACAGAGGTCTCGCCCGCCGCTTGTGGTGCTTCTCCCTCCGGTCCTTTTTCCTAGCGTCCCTCTCCTTTCCAGAAACGGGAGGTTGAGTCCCAGGAGCAGGAGGGGGTGCCACTGAGGGAAGAACCGAAACCACGGTTACTCCCGAAGGAGCGGAGGTCGGAGCAGAGTCCGGCGGTAAAAGGCCCGCCAAGACAAGCTTGGACCTCCGCTCCTTCAGTGCCCTGGGGTTGAACCCTGCACAAATGGAGCATCCAGATGTGAGGTGTTCAACCCCCAGGCACCTAACACACCGAGTGTGGCCATCAGCCGGGGAGAGCTTATGGCTACACTCGGAGCATTTAGAAAATATAGATTTGGGCTGTTCAGCCATCCCAATCTATAAAGCTACTAATTAAAGTAACTAAAACAAATACACACACAGGCCCAACACACACTACGCCAACAGCGAGGGGAGGGAAAAAAAATACTTAATTTAACTTTAAAGTAAACTATCAAAGAGGAATACCTAAACTTTCACACAAATATGCACAAAAAACTTCAAAAACTCTGAATTAACAGTAAGAAAACTAGCACTTAGCCGAGAGCTATAGATACCAATGCAGTCACCATGCGCGGCAAACGAGATCTGAGGTCATGAGGGTAGAGCAGGGCATTATGGGTGAGGGGAGGAGCTGAGAGCTTGGATCCATAGCTGGAAAACCATGCCGGTTCGGATCCGATATCGGATCCATAACCCACAGGTTGCAGACAAATGAATATCCTACTTCAGATTCAACATTATGCAGGATGCCATGTAACAGAGAGCTTGCAGGACTTTTCTTGCTGTTAGCTGGTTCTGCTTTGTTAATGCCATGAAGTAGAAAGGGAGTTGCTCCTGTTTTTCTACTGTCAGGAATGCCATTTGTTTTGATGTGTCCAGATCTGCACCCAAGAAGGTTATCCTTTGGGATGGTATCAGCCTTGACTTTTTTATATTGACTGTGTATCCCAGGGCTTGTAGTAGATGAATGACCCTTTCCAAATCTTTTGTTAATTTGTTTTTGTTGTCCGCTTGTAACAGGCAGTCGTCCAGGTAAGGGTAAATTTGAATTCCTGAAGCCTGCAATGAGCAATTACTGATGCCAGGCATTTCGTGAATACTCTGGGCGCAGTAGATAAGCCAAAGGGCAATGCTGAGAATTGATAATGCTCTGATCCTGCAAGAAATCTGAGGTATCTTCTGCAATTTGGTCGTATGGGGACGTGCAGGTATGCCTCCTTGAGATCTAGAGTTACCAGCCAAGACTCCTTGCCCAGCATGGGAAGAAGCTGCTGTAGGGTCAGCATTTTGAATTTTGGAACAATGAGGTATGTGTTTAAAGCGGACAGGTCGAGAATAGGTCTCCATTGGTTTTCTTTTCTTGGTACCAGGAAGAGTCTGGAGTAAAATCCTTGCCCTTGTTCCATAGATGGTATCCTTTCTACAGCTCTCATCCTTAGCGAGTTATTTGTTCTAGAGCTTCTGTCTTCTGATTTGGAGGTAGGTTTGGCATTCCTCTCTTCCTTGGTAGAGTATGGAAGTGAAACCTGTAACCTTGGTCTATTGTCTGTAAAATCCATTTGTCTCCTGTGATGTAATGCCAGTTTACTGAAAATAAGGCTAGCTTCCCGCCTAAGGGTGCCTCTAGTTGTTCCCTGGTAGGCGGTGCCAGAGCCAAGTCACTGCGATTGTCCTGTGGAAGTGGTGGTGGCCGGATCTGTGGCTGTACCTCGCTGGTTGTTAGCCTGCCACTGACGTCCCCTGTAGGCACCTCTGGATTGACCCCTGCCTCTTGAGCACCTATTCCTGCCTCTCGAGCTCTGGAGGTGTCTGGAAAGGACCAATTCTTGGAAGGCCAGTTCCTGCTAAACCTTGGAGGCTGGACCTGCAAGAAATCCTTGACTGTCTGGACAGATTTTGCTTTCTCTTCCACCTTCTTCAGCACCTGCTGCGCAGGGGAGCCAAACAAATTGAGCTTATCCATGGGAGCATCTAGGAGCTTTGATTTAACATGGTCTGGTAAGGACTGCTCTTTTAACCATTCATGTCTTCTGATCACTGTGCCAGTCATGGCTGATCTAAAGGAAGCCTCCAGTGCATCATAGCCGCATTTTAAGGAATGATTACTGACCTGCTGAATGTTATGTACCATTTCCTGTACAGATTTTTTGTCTAATGGTTCATCCGAGGACAGTTTTTTAGTTAATTGGTCTAACATAAATTCCTGGTACTGAATCATGTGGAATTGACAGTTCAAGGCCCTAGCTGAAAGAGTAGCAGAAGTGTAAACTTTTTTACCCCATCTCTAAGGCCCTAGATTCCCTTTCAGAGGGAGGGGTTTTAGTAGAAGTAGCTGCTACAGCCTTGGGTCCCTGGGAGATAGTTTCGGATATGCAAAAGGGGCCTTATACAAATGATAATGTGTGTCCGAACCCTGTAGTACCTATCGGGCTTAGCAGGGGCCGGAGGAAGAGAATCAGGAGCAGTACAAGCATCATTAAAAGCATCATCCACAACAGTAAGGACTGGAGGAATGGCTAAAGGCCTATGCTGTGGCAAATGCAAAAAGGTTCTAAGCCTTTTCCTAGAGTCTGAAAAATCCTGGCCCTGCCATTGAAATTGTTCCCTCATAGCATGCAAGGTTTCCCCAAAAGAAAATTCCTCAGGCGGAGAGGCAGAAGGAATGGACTCTTCTGCATCAGAGTCCTCATAAGGAGAAAAGGGTCCCTCTGGAGGGTTTGAATTATCTGATTCATCAGAGGAGCCATCTGAAGAAACTGGCTCAGGGGGCTCTACTCTAGTCCTCTTCTCTGGAGGTGGGTGAGAGGCCCTGTCTGGATGTGGTTGGGATCCCCGGATCAAAGAAATGAGATCCTCAGCTAGACTAAGCATTTGTGAACTAGAGCTAGGCCTGTGAGAGGGGGTCTTAGCAGGCACAGATTTTGTAGTTTTTGCTGCTTTAGCCCTGGCAAAGGCCTTAATCGACATGGATGCAGGAGGCCTAGCAGCTCCACGTGCAGGGGTAGAAATATCCAAAGGGATAGTATCAGATAAATCCTGTGAACCTGCAAGAGCAGGTGGGATTTCAGTAGCAGATTCAGCCAGGCTGGATGAGGCCTCGGTAAGTGGCAAGCTTTCGGCCGAAGGAAGAACCGTGGACTCTGTTTCAGCCGAAACAGAGACTCGCGGTTGGCTTAACCGCGGTTTCGGCCGAAACCGCGGACCGCGAGTGTCGGTCCTTTTCCTTGCGCTTTTTAGAAATTTGCGTAGTCGGAGTATCCGACGGCATAATGTAAGCAAAATCGGAGCCGAAAAACTTCAGCAAATTCCGACCGACGTCTAAGCGTCGGTCGGTTGAAAGAAGCACAGGCTACACAAGCTGCTACGTCGTGGTCTGGGCCTAAGCAAGGTAAGCAGTAAGAGTGGAAATCTTTATGAGGTATTTGTTTCCCACAAGTTAAACAGTTATTCACTTTTTCTGACATCGGCTGAGGCAAGAAAGAGTCCCCAACGGGGTACTTAGCTTTTTAGAAGTCTTCGGTACTTGTAGTAGTAATCTCTGGTTCTGACCAACCGGCACTTGAACAGCTTCTGCTTCAGGCGCCACGCGGCAAGAAAGACTGAGGAAAATGGCGTCGGCTGATGCCTTTATACCCGAAGAACTGCAACTATGACGTCGGGTGAAGTGCGACACCAGCCGAGGCCAGACCCAGACTTTGGAATCCGGCCGACCGAAGGGCTGCCTGACGACAGGACAACCCATTTGTAAGTACTGCAGATGCATCCTTGAAGGACATCTGATCATGCATGTAGCCTGCTTTGAAGCATAGGTATCTTTCGCAAGATTCCCTGATAGGGATGTGCAGGTATGCTTCTTTTAAATCAAGTGTTGCCAACCAGGCATCTTTGCCTAGCATAGGAAGCAACTGGAAGAGTCAGCATCTTGAATTTTGGAATCGCCAAAAAGGTGTTTAGAGTAGAAAGGTCCAGGATAGGATGCCATGAATAGTCTTTTCTGGGTACCAGGAAAAGTCTCAAATAGAAACCTTGTCGCTTTTCCTCTTCTGGTACCAACTGAATAGCCCCCATGCTTAAGAGAGAAAGTGCTTGCTTTTGGGCCTATGCCCACTGACTTGGGGGTAGATCTGGCCACCCGCTTGGTGTTGGTAACGTGCGGAAGTGAAATCTATATCCTTGGGACACTATTTAAAACCAATTTGTCCTGGGTAATGAGTTCCCAGTTTTTGGCCTGCAGACCAATCTTTTTGCCTAAAGGAGCATTCAGTTAGGAAGTGCTTGGAAGTCTTAAAAGCAAGTCAATGAGACTGTTTTCCAGAGTGGAGTCTTACTACTCCCATATTTGGATGCGGAGGGCCCCACCACTGCTTAGTCTTATGCATCAAGTACAGTTGTGTACACTTACCATAAAATGTAGATGTTAGAGTGTATTCACTGTTGCAGTCATTACATTTGGGTTACCTGCTGGCAGGCTGCCCTCAGTCGGCCTGAATTCCAAAGTCTTGGGTCCTGCGTCGGTCGCTGTCGCCTCTTCCCTGACGTCAGGTTGTCAGGGGTATAAAGATGCAGCAGATGCCATTTTATTCAGTTTTTCTTGCCCTAGATGTCAGTTGCCCCCAAAAGGGTAGGCTAAAATTATGTAAATAAAACATACATGCCCTAAAATAAGCTTTATCTTCATCTATAAGCAAATACACCACCTAGATTGTATAGATTAGAGAAGTAAAGATAGGTTCCAGCAAAAATAAGGGGGATGGCGAGTGGGTAACCTGGACTGCAACCGTGAATACACTCGAACGTCTACATTTATGGTTAGTGTACACAACTGTACTATGTTCTTCGTGTTTCACTGTTGCAGTTTTTACATTTGGGTCGAGTCCCAAAGCTATGGTTGGGGGGGCTGAAGCTAAACAGCATTAGGAGCGGCTATGAGGCCCTGCAGAACTGCCTGCCCTTGATTTAGAGTAAAGAGGCAGATTGCAATGTTTTGTAAAGGTATGCACTGAACTCCAAGTAGCAACCTCTAAAATGTCTTTGGTTGGTACTCTCCTGAGAAATGCTGCAGAAGTGGCTGCAGCTCTGGTTGAATGTGGCCTAATGCCCTTAGACACTGGTTGGCCACGCTGTGAGTAGCAGAATCGAATGCAGTGACCTATCCACTTTGAAACAGTCTGCTTGGAGATGGCCTTTCCTTGTGATGCTGTGGCATATGCCACTAGTAATTGTTCTGTCTTTCTGAAAACTTGTTTTGTCCAATTAGAATCTAAGTTGTCTGTGTACGTCCGAAGAATGCAGAATTTTCTCTCCCTTGTTCTGTGGATTTGGATAAAAAGTTGGCAAATGAATTGTTTGGTTAAGGACTACAATGGATACGACCTTAGGCATAAATGAGAAGTTATGTACCTACCATAACGTTCCATGTTAGTTGTCTTCTCTCGCCTTCTTTCTTGCTTGATGGGTTCGGAGCCAATCCTCGGCTCCGACTCGGCACTTGCTAAGCTCGAGAGTCACTTTTACCAGCTCGAGGCAGCCCTATATCCCATGATGCAAGGCGGTAAGTACCCAGATCTCGTTTGATGACAAAGGGCAATAGCACCTAAGAAAGAAGAGGAGAAAAAAAAAAAACTGCAGGATGGTAGAAGGACCAGCTCTGTATGGTCTTCAGAACTATAATTCTTTGTAGAGAAAGGTCTGTCCAGGCCTGGGGGAAGGAGGGAGGGTCGCAAGAAAGAAGGCGAGAGAAGACCACTAACATGGAACGTTATGGTAGGTACATAACTTCTCAATGTTAAGTTGTCAATCTCGCCTTCATTCTTGCTTGATGGGACCGCATCCCTAGCACCTCTATCCTGGGTGGCTCAATGGAACAGACTCTTGAGGACGGTAGAGCCAAAACTGGCTCTGTCCCTGGAGGCCAAATCCAATTTGTAATGGGAAACAAATGTATGAGGAGTGGCCCAAGTGGCCGCTGCACAAATAGTGTCTAAAGGAAGTCTAGCTTGAAAGGCTGTAGAAGTAGCTAAGCTTCTGGTTGAATGTGCCTTAGGTTTTGAGCACAGCTGTTTTCCCCTGAGCCGATAAATATCAGAGATGACAGAAGAAAGCAATCTAGATAAGGTCACTTTTGAGACAGGAAGGCCTTTCTTGTTATCAGCATAGGAAACAAAGAGTTGATCGGATTTCCTGAATTGTTTTGTTCTGTCCAAATAATATCTGAGTTGGCGGTGGACATCAAGATAATGTAATTTTTGTTCCGATCTGTTTGAATAGTTTGGAAAAAATACAGGGAGATCAATGGCTTGATTCAAATTAGTCTTTGAGGCGACCTTAGGCAAAAAGGTCGGATTAGTTCTCAATGATACTCTGTCTTTGTGGAAGACCAAATAGGGGGGGCGAACAGATAGAGCATGAAGTTCAGACACCCTCCTAGCCGATGTAATAGCAACCAGGAATAAAGTTTTCCATGAAAGAAATTTCAGGGAACAAGAAACAGCTGGCTCGAAGGGGGGAAGAATCAAGGATGTCCGCACTAAATTTAGGTCCCATTGAGGAGGAGGACTCCTGACTGGAGGCTTCAGGAGGAAAATTCCTTTCAAGAAGGCTCTACAAAGCCTGTGGGACAATGTTGTGATCTGCGAACCCGACATGAAAGTTCGAGATAGCAGCCAACTGAACTCTAACAGTGGAAGAAGAGGAGCCCGCGTGAAAAATCTCCGCTAAGAAATCCAAAACTGCTTGAACTGGAGCAGTGAAGGGATCAATATTCTTGGCTTTAGCCCAATAAGAGAAACGTTTCCATTTGCTTGTATAAATCCTCCTGGTAGAGGATTTTAAGGAAGCTACTAGGATGTCTCTAACAGGGTTAGAGATCATAGGAAGCCTGGCTAAGGAAGGAAGTGGAGCAACCATGCTGTGAGGTTGAGAGAAGGGATAGACTGGTGCAGCTGACCGGATTGGTGAATCAGAAGATCTGGCACTGGGTCCAGATGCCACGGCTGCACCAAAAGGTGACTATGGAGGAACGGAAACCAAATTTGTCGAGGCCAATAAGGAGCAATGAGAATCAATTTGGCTCTCAAAACGGTAGCTTTCTGGATAACTTGAGGGATCAGAGGAAATGGAGGAAAGGCATAAAGAAGTCCCTGGGGCCAATCCTGGGTCAGAGCGTCTCTGGGGGGATGGCCTGGCAGTGGGAAGAGAGAGAAGTCTGGGCATTTGCTGTTTTGGGGAGTAGCAAAAAGATCGCAACATGGGCGACCCCATTCCAGAAAAATCTCTTCCACTATAGATTGTTTGAGAGACCACTCGTGAGGCATGAGAATAGCTCTGCTCAATCTGTTCTCTAAAATGTTGGTTTTCCCAGGGATGTGCGTTGCTACCAGAAACCGATGAGAGGAGATCGCCCATTGCCAAAGTCTGAGCGCTTCTCGACAAGGGGTAGGACTTGGTTCCGCCCTGTTTGTTGATATACCAAACTACAGATATGTTGTCTGTGTGGACTGCAATTGTCCCTACGGGAAGAAAGTCGTTGAGGGCTTGCAACGTTAAAAGCACTGCTCTCATCTCTAGGACATTTATGTGCAGGTGGTATTCGAAAGGTTGCCACGTCCCATGAACCATCCTGCCCTGATAATGACCCCCCCCCCACCCGATCAGGGAGGCATCCGTAGTGACAGTGGCTACTTGGGATGGGGGTACAAAGTGTCTGCCTTGGTGAATCTGGGGAGAAGTGATCCACCAAGCAAGATGATTCTTGCAAATCTATCAGTATTTGGTGACGCATTGGAAGTTGTTGGTAAGACCACTGAGTGAACAACATCCATTGAAGAAGGCGTATATAGAAGCGAGCCAGGGGAAGAAGGGTAATGGCCGCAGCCATGAGGCCTAACACCTTTAAAACCATTCTGGCCTGTACTTTCTTGTTGGCTAGAATGATCCTGACATGACTTTGAATGTCTGAGATTCTTTGATCTGTAAGGGTAGCTGACATCCGAACAGTGTTTAAGTTTGCGCCTATGAAAGTAATAGACTGGCAGGGCAATAAGGATGATTTTCCGGAGTTGATCGAGATGCCCAATTGAGAACAAAGATTTATTGTGTAATCCCTGGCTTGAACAAGCTGATGCCTGGTGGTGGCTGACAGGAGCCAGTCTAGATACGGAAACACCTGGAATCCTTAACGTCTCAGGTGAGCCGTGACCACTGCCATACATTTGGTGAACACTCTGGGGGCTGTAGTGAGACCAAAGGGCAGGGCTCTGAACTGGAAATGACTGGACCCCAGCCGAAAGCGGAGGAATCTCCTGGAGCGTCTGTGAATTTTTATAGTACGCATCCTGAAGATCTATTGAGCACATCCAGTTGTCCTTCTGTAAGAAGGGCAGAATTGACTGAAGAGTGACCATTCGGAATCTTGTCTTCCTCACAGACTTGAGTCTGCTGAGATCCAATATTGGTCTCCAGTCTCCCTTCTTTTTGGGGACCAAAAAGTAGATTCCGGGCTCTGAATGATCTGTTGTAACTGGCTGAATGGCTCTTTTTTGCAGTAGTTTTAAGACTTCTAACTCTGCAATTTCCCTTAGACCGGGTGGTACATCTGGAAGGGAATTTGAGTGATAGAAAGGACTTTCCTCGAAAGGAATTTTGTAACCCTCGGATATGATCGACTGTACCCATCTGTCTTGAGTGAGGGAACGCCAGGCTTCTGGGTACAGCGATAGTCTTCCCCCGACTGCCTCCAAGGATGGACAGCCGGGCAACACCTGAGGGATGCTGAAAGGGCTCGTCAGAGAGAGGCTCTCTGCTTCCCTGGTTTTGTGGACCCCCTCTGCCTCTAGAGCGGCGTCTGTTATTGTTACCCCCTCTGCCTCTAGGGGTAAACTGACCACGTGAATCCGGCGTGACTCCTTGGGATTTGCGGAACCACATTTTGCCACCCTTCTGTCCTTTGGGGTAAGGTCTAGAAGGGGTGGAAAAACGGACCCCTACGGCAGAGAGTCTTGTCGTCCTGCTCACACCTGGTCAACGTTTCCTTCACTTGAGGGCCAAACAAAGCTGACCCATCAAAGGGAGAGTTTGTGAAGGACGCCTTAAAGGGATCTGCAAAATTACAGAGCCGCATCCAGGCTTGGCGTCTAAGAGCCACACCTGTACCTGCGGCCCTACTCGCTCCATCAGCAGCATATGATATCAGTCGCATGGAGGAGTTAGCAATAGAATTAAGGGTTCCTAGCTGCAAAGCAATTTTTTCTTGAGCCCCTGCAGCTGTAGGATCCTGTACTACTTCACCTAGCTCCTTAAGGATATCCCTCTGGAGTCTGGTGAAGTGACATAGGTAGTTCAGCGAACGCATAGCAAAGGTCGCTGAAGAGAACATCCGCTTACCATATCTATCCATGGTCCTAGAGTCCTTATTAGGAGGATTGACAGGTACGGAAGGATCTGCAAGTTCCTTCTTAGTGGCAGCCGCCACCACCATGGCATCAGCAGGGACACCTTTTGTGAGGAATTGCTTGTCCGACGGGGCAGTAATAAATTTAGGCGGCCTCCTAGGGACTGGCTCTACAGAGTCAGGAGCAGCCCACGCCTTTCGAGCAATAACCTGCATCAGGGGGTCGAAAGGCGGAGACACCCAGGAGGTAGAGGGCCAAGATCCAAACACCTCCAGGTATACGGACTCATCCTCAGAGGGATTATTAGTGGGCCAGTTTCCCCTCTGTCTAAGGAGTTCTAGGATGTCTGAAAAGGAGACATCCTCAGAGGGGGATCTTGGGGATCCCTCTGACTCATCTAAGTCAGTATCTGAAGTGATAGACTCGGGGGAGTCTACGTGTTTCCTCTTACAGGTCCTCTTTCGCGGAGGATCTCCTGACAGATCAGGAGAATCCTCGGAAGAGGGGGTTCTTCCCAGTGGGGAAACCTGAGGCGGAGGATCTCTGGGTCCGGGAGCAAGAGAAGTGGCAGAGATGTCAACAGGCACCATAGAGGGAGGAGCTAAGGGAACAAACTGCTGGCTGAGTCCAGTGGCCAGCACACTCCACCTCGAAGGCTCCCCTCCCAGGGAGGTCCGAGAGAACCCGTTCCGAAGAACCAGAGGTCCGAGAGAACCCGTTCCGAAGAACCAGGAACTCCAGGACCCACCGAAAAGGAAGGCTCCGAGGCAGATGTCGGAGCAGAGCTCACCAAGGCCGAGGCTCCAAGGGGAAGAGTGGGGTCGGACAAGGGTCCGATGCCACTCACCCCCTCGGAGGAGACCAGGGAAGCCCGACCACCGAATCCCTCTAAGGAAGGTCTCGAAGAGGAGATAAGAGTAGAGGCTGAAGGAGCAGAAGGGGGTATCTGTCCCTCGGCCGTAGCAGAAACCATTCTCGAACACTCCAACTCCAAACTCTGTGGTAGAGTCGAAGGAGGAACTGCAATGGGGTGTGGACTAATAGTCGTCTGTTGAGACTGACTATGTAGCATTTGGGCCAGTGCCTGTGATTTTAATAATCTACTGACCACTCTCTCTAAATCATGGTCAGAAAGCCTGGATGACCTGGATGATCGGCTCCGATGGCTCCGTTCCGAGAGGAGAGGAGAAGCCGGAGCCGAGAGTATCGGCTCCAAGGAAGGGGACCTAGACCTCTTCCTCGAAGGAATCATCGGAGCCGAAGAAACCTTGGAAGCTGTAGGAGCAGACTTTTCGGCACCGACAAAGTTTCGATGCATCGGCTCCGGCCGGAGCCGATACAGACATAAAGGTAAGGGTGTCAGAGCCGATCGGTGCAGACACCGAAGCCTGAGCCACATGGTGACTGGAACCGATCGGAGCCGACACCGAAGTGGTCGAACCAGAATCGGCACCGATACCCATCGGTGCCGAAGGTTTGTGCAAACCAGAATCGGCTCCAGCCGGAGCCGATCTCGACTCTGAAAGAGTCGGAGCCGAGGCCGCAGGCTTGGACACAGAAGCCTGGGCCTTGGAAGACTTAGAAGTCTTAGATGGAGCCGACTTAGCCGGAGAGCCCTCCGGCTTAAGAAGGCCCCTCAAAATAAGCTTATTCCTCCTTTCCTGCAGGACTCTCTGGCTAAAAGAATGACAAATCGCACAGGAGTCCTGCAGGTGGAGAGGTCCCAGGCAGTATAAGCAAGAAGTGTGACAGTCTGTCAGAGACATCTTCTGACAGCACGAGTCACACTTCTTAAAGCCTGAGACCCTTTCTTTAGACATGGTGCAAAAACTCACACACACAACACCTGTCCAAGAAAAAATACAATCCCAAGAAAAAGGGGAAAAAAACTATTCTCTCACAAACACACACACACACCCCCTAACAAGGGGGGGATGGGAGAAGGCCTGACTAAAAACTTTTTGGAGAGAGGGAATTTTAGTCAGAAAGGGACTAAAACTAGTCTAAAACTATAAAATTTAAGTTAAAAATGAACTAAACTGAAAAAGCGGCAAAAGTAGTAGTGTATAAATCACTTACCAGGAGCTGGTAAAAGGAGGACCTCATCAGCGAAGCGGCAAACGAGATCTGGGTACTTACCGCCTTGCATCATGGGATATGGGGCTGCCTCGAGCTGGTAAAAGTGACTCTCGAGCTTAGCAAGTGCCGAGTCGGAGCAGAGGATCGGCTCCGAACCCATCAAGCAAGAATGAAGGCGAGATTGACAACTTAACATTGTAGGGTTTTGTTCTGAGAGAGACCCTGTCTGGATAAAAAAGGATAAAGCGTTCCACAGCCATGTGAGCCTGCAGCTCTGAAACTAGTCTTGCAGAAGTTATTGCTAGGAGCAGAGCTGTCTTCCAAGTTAAGAACTTTATATCCCCAGTAGCAGCTGGCTCAAAAGGAGGCAAGGTGAGTTTTTCCAAGACATAACTGAGGTCCCATGCAGGTATTGGCGTTCTCCTTGGAGGTCTTAAGTTTTTGGCTCCTCTGAGGTACTGTCTTAAGGATCAGAAAAGAGTGGTGGCTCTGTATTGTAATGAGCTGAAATGGCAGAGGCATAGATTTTAATTGGTGAAAAAGATAGGCCTTTCTCCAGCATCTCAGTTAAGTATTGCAAAATCTGAGGAATATTTGGGACAGCTGTATCAGTTCCTTGAGCTTGGTTCCAAGTGCAAAATCTCTTCCATTTCCCAGCATAAGATTTTCTAGTACTAGGCCTTCTGGCTACTAAAATGACATCCTCACAACTTTACTGAGAGGTGCTGTTTGTATGGCTAGATTATCTGCCATATTGCCAGGTTTAGAGTCCTGAGTTGGCTATGCAGAATCTGATTGTTTTGCTGGGACAGAAGATGGAGGTACTTGAGGTAAGGTCCAGGCCAGGCATTGGGACAAGTTCCTTAAGATCAGATACCAGTACTGGCGTGGCCAGTCTGGGCAATCAGACTAATTTTTGCTTTCTCCTGCCTGACCGTTAGGAGTACCTTGGGGGGGGGGGGGGGGGCAGTGGAGGAAAGGCATATACTGATAGGTTTGTCTAGTTGAAAGATAAGGCGTCCACTTTCCAAGCTTGTCTGTGATGAGTCCTTGTACAGAATCTTTTTAGTCGATTGTTTTGAGGTGAGGCAAACAGATCTATGCCCGGGCGTCCTCATTTCTTTATCATGCTCAAGACTTGTGGATCCAGGTGCCACTCGTGGGGATCCATGAGTTTTCTGCTTAGTTTGTCTGCCAGAGTATTTTCCTTTCCTGGCAGGAATTGTGCCTGGGGATGAACTTGGTAAGTCAATGCTGTGTCCTATAAAGCCATGGATTGTCTGCACAGGGGTAAGAATGAGTACCCCCCTGCTTGTTTATGCACCACATGACCGTGGTGTTATCTATCAGTAGTTGTCCCGGATGAAGTAGGTCCTTGAAGGCTGTCAGGGCATTTTGAACAGCTAGTATCTCTTTTTGATGGATATGTAGATGCTTTTGGTTTGTGGACCAGGTGCCCTGAATGCCTCTTCCTGCCATGTGTGCCCCCCCAGGCATAATCTAAAGCATCCGTTGTTAGGCTCTGCCTGGCTGGGGGTAGTGAGTATGCCTGCCCCTTGTTTTGGTGACAAGCCTTTGTCCACCATCGAAACCCCTGTTGCAGGCAGGGAATTAGAGTAATCGTTTCCAGACTGTGGCAATGTGTCCAGACACTTTTTAGGTACCACTGAATTTTCCTCGTATGCAGTCTTGCATATGGAATTTGTAAGATGCAGGATGCCATGAAGCAGAAAGCCTGCAGAATTTTTCTTGCAGATAACTGGGCCTTTGTTGCAATTTCCTTGAAATAGTCAGTTGCCTTTGTCTGGAGTGAGATAAGCCATCTGGGCAGTTGTATTTAAGCTTGCACCCAGGAATATTATCTCTTGAGAGGGTACTAGTTTTGATTTTTTTTTGTTGACCGTGTACCCTAGGCACGTTAGAAGTCTTATCACAAACGTCAGATGTAGTAGAATGTCCTTTTTCTCTGCTTGTATGAGGCAGTCCAAGTATGGATATATTTGTATTCCTCTGTCTGCAGTAAGCAATTACTGGTGCCAGGCACTTTGTGAAGACCCTGGGCGCAGTAGATAAGCCAAAGGGCAGTGCAGAGAATTGGTAATGCTTTGAGCCAGCCTTGAATCTGAGGTATCTTCTGCATGATTGTCTGATTGGGACATGCAGGTATGCTTCTTTTAGGTCTAAAGTCACAAGCCAAGCCTTGCTGCCCAGCATGGGCAGGAGCTGCCGTAAGGTCAACATCTTGAATTTTGGTATATCCAGGAAAGTGTTTAGAACAGATAGGTCCAGTATTGGTCTCCATGCTTTTTCCTTTCTGGGTACCAAGAACAGTCTTGAGTAAAATCCTTGTCCCTGCTCTTGCTGTGGCACTTGAATAGCCCTCATGTCCATGAGAGCTGCTACTTGTTTGAGCCTCTGCCCATTGATTTTTTGGCAGGTCTGGCCAACCGTTTGCCCTTGGCAAGATATGGAAATGAAACTTGTAGCCTTGTGACACTGTCTAGAACCCATTTATCCTGGGTTGTAATGTGCCAGTTTTTGAGAAAAAAAGTGCTAGTTTTCCCCCTAAGGGTGCTGCCAGAAGATAAGTGCTTGATGCAGGCAGGGAAAGTCATTGAGACTGTTTCCTGTATGATAGTGCTTTGTCTTCTCCACCTTTGGAGGTAGAAGCACTCCACTGCTTAGACCTGTAGGATCCTTGCGGCTGTAATCTGCCCCTTTGAGGTCTGTCAGAGTGGAAAGGACCAATTCTTTGTAGGCCAGTGTCTGTTAAATCTAGGTGGCTGTACCTGTAAGAAATCTTTGACCGTTTGCATAGACTTAGCTTTGTCCTCCATTTTCTTTAACACCTCATCTGCCTTAACACCAAACAAGGAATGTTGTAAAGAAGCATCTAATAATTTTGCTTTAACATGATCAGGCAGATTTTGTTCCTTTAACCATGCATGCCTCCTAATGAAAGAACTCGTAACAGCGGCCCTACATGAGACCTCCAGAGAATCAAATCCACATTGCAAAGTATGCTTTCCAAGTTATTCAGCTGCATGCAATAAATCCTGCATTTCTTTTTCTGCACATTCAGAATTTGCCATCATTTTCTGTTTAAGCAGTGTCATGATATATTGCTGATATTTGAGCATATGAAACTGTCAATTTAAGGCCCTCATAGCCAAAGTAGCAGATGTGTAAATCTTTTTTCCCCATTTATCCAGTGCCCTAGAATCCCTGTCAGAGGGGGTAGGGTTTTTTGCAGTAGAAGCCTTGATCCCTTTTGGAACCTGAGAAGTAGTTTCTGGGTCTGCAGTAGGGTTTTTGAAAAGGAATTTATGAGCGTCAGGAACCCTGTATTATCTGTCCGGCATAACAGGAGCTGGAAGTAAAGAGTCAGGGGTCAGACTAGACTCAGAGAACACATCTACAATGCCCAACACAGGTGGAATAGCTAGAGGCCTGTGTTGAGGTAGTAAAAGGAAGTCTGAGCCTTTTCTTATATTCTGAAAAATCTTGGCTCTCCCAAGTGGAAGTGCTCCCTCATGGTATGCAAGGTTTCCCCAAAAGAGTAGTCCTCAGGAGGAGAAGCTGAAGGAATTGATTCTTTAGCACCAGAATCCTCATGGGGGGGGGATATTCCTGATCAGAAGAGGAATCAGAAGAAATGGAAACTGGATCTGAAAATTCATAGTCTCTTGCTAGGCCTCAACAGGAGGGGGATGGGAACCCCTGATCAAGGTAATGAAGTCTTCAGCCATTTTGAGCATCTGTTTTTTGGGCATGGGGGCCTGTACTTGTGGCCAGTGAACTTGTTCCTTTGCCTTCAAATGTGTTTTAGTCTTTGAAGTCGGTTTAATATACAATTGCTTGGGTATGAATACACCCTCAGAAGCCAATGCCTGCTCAGCAGCTCTGGACCCATCTGAGGGAACAATCTCCGAGGTTCCAATACCTGGAGTTTCCAGCGGCCTGTCCGTCTCGACGTGGGAGTCGGTAGCAGCCTGCGACTCTAAAGTAGCAGGCGTCAGGGGCTGTGAAAGCACCTGAGAACCGGCGACTTGCTTAGGAGAAGCTTCGTCGTTGGTTTTGGACCTCTGTTGCCGGTCTTTTTCTTTGCATTTTTTGTGAACTCCGGTAGTCGGATAGCTATCCGACGACACTGTATAATTAAATCTTTGCCCAAAATAGCTTAATGCAAAATCGTTCAGACGCTTAATGGTGTGTTGGTTAAATCTAGCACAAAACCGACAACTAGCAACGTCGTGGTCAGGGCCTAGGCAAGGAATACAGTAAGAATGAAAGTCCTTATGAGGTATTTGCTTCCACAAGAAATACAATTACATTTTTAAGACATCGGTCTGGAGCAAAAAAAAAGTTTTCCCAACAGGGTACTCAGCTTTTAATGAAGACTTCGGATCTAAAACTCGAACAAGAAAATCTCAGGAGTCGGCCGACCGGCACTTGCGAACTGCTTCTGCTTCGGGCACCGTACGGCAAGAAAGACTGAATAAAATGGCGTCGGCTGCATCTTTAGACCCCTGACGTCGGTGAAGAGGTGACAGCGACTGACGCAGGACCCAAGACTTTGGAATTCAGGCAGACTGAGGGCAACCTGCCAGTGGGATAACCCAAATGTAATGACTGCAACAGTGAAACACGAAGAACATCCTGGGGTTTCTGCTGTGTCTGGGTCTGGATTAAGAAGCCTGGAAGGGGCCGGAAAGGACCAATTCTTAGAGGGCCAATGCCTACTGAATCTTGGAGGCTGAACTTGTAGTTTGCATAGATTTAGCTTTGTCTTCCATCTTTTTAAGAACTTCCTCAGCTTTATTGCTAAAGAGGTGGTTCTGATTTAAGGGCACATCCAACAGTTTAGCTTTAACATGATCAGGCAAAGATTGCTCCTAAAGCCAAGCATGCCTTTTGAGTACAGACCCAATGACAGAAGCCCTGCAAGAGGCCTCTAATGAATCAAATCCAAATTGCAAAGTATGTTCTCCAACCTGTTCAGCAGAATGCATTAAATCCCAGCACAGTCAGGAATCAACATTTTCTGTTTAAGCAATCCAATAACATGTTATTGATACTTCAACATATGAAACTGACAGTTTAAGGCCCTAATGGCCAAGGGTGCAGAAGGGTAAACCTTCTTACCCCATCTATCCAGTGCCCTGGAGTCTCTATCAGAAGGGGTAGGATTCTTAGCAGTAGAAGCTTTAATGCCCTTGGGTCTCTGTGAAATAAGTCTCTGGATCTGCAATAGGATTTTTAGAAAAGAATTTGAGAATCAGGAACCCTGTAATATCTGTCAGGTGTTCTGGGAGCAGGAGGCTAAGAATCATGGGCCAAACTAGATTCCAAAAAGGCATCAACAATGTCTAGTACAGGAGGTATAGCTAAGGCCTATGCTGAGGCAGGAGTAAGAAATCCCTAAGCCTCTTTTTTTGAATCAGAAAAATCCCGGCTTTCCCAGTGGAAATGCTCCCTTAGAGTGTGTAAAGGTTTCACCAAAAGAAAAATCCTATGGAGGGGAAGCAAAGGGAATAGAGTCCTCTGCATCAGAATCCTCCTAAGTAGATAAGGGTAAATCCAGATCAGAAGAATCAGAAAAATCAGAATCCTGGAAAGAAGAGTCAAACAAATTCAGTCCTAGGTCTCTTAGAAGGGGGTGGTTGGCTTCCACCGATTAGAGTTATAAGATCTTCAGCCATTATTTGTTTTAGGCATAGAGGCCTCAGCATGCGGCCTGGGCATCTGTTTCTTTGGCATGGTTCGAGGTTTAGGCCTTAAAGGAGGAGGCGTTGGTTTAATATACAAGCCCGTAGGCCTGAATACATCCTCAGAAGCCGGTGCCTGCACAGCGGCTCCGGACCCATCCAAGGTAGAGACATCTGCAGGTTCCACAGTTGAAGCATCTCGCGGCATACCAGACTCCGAATGGGTCTCAGTAGAGGCCTGCGAATCAGAAGTAGTGGGTATCAGGGGCTGCAAAAGCGCCTCACTGAGTACCAGCAAACTGGCAACTAGCTACGGAGAAGCATTGTCGGCAGCTTTGGACCTAGGCGGCCTGTCAGTCCCCAACGGGGTACTTAGCTTTTTAGAAGTCTTCGAAGTAGTATTCAGCAGTAGTAATCTCTGGATCTGACCGACCGGCACTTGCGAACAGCTTCTGCTTGGTACGCCGCAAGAAAGACTGAGGAAAATGGCGTCGGCTGATGCCTTTATACCCGAAGACCAGCAGAGATGACGTCGGGTGAAGTGCGACATCAGCCGAAGCCGGACCCAGACTTTGGAATCCGGCCGACCGAAGGGCTGCCTGACGACAGGACAACCCATTTGTTATGACTGCAGATGCATCCTTGAAGGACATCCAAAGCATTTAGAGGCAAAAATATACAGACGGATAGTGCATTGATTAAATAAGGCACAAAACCGACAAGGTACGTCGTGGTCAGGGCCTAGGCAAGGAATACAGTACGAATGAAAATCTTTGTGAGGTATTTGCTTTCCACAAGAAATGCAATTATTAACTTTTACTGACATCACTAAGGAGCAAAAAAAGGTTTCCTCAATGGGGTACTTAGCTGTAGTTGAAGACTTCGGTTCTGAAACTCTAAAACAAAAATTTCAGGAGTCAGCAGACGGGAACTTGAACTGCTTCTGCTTCGGGCACCGCACGGCAAGAAAGACTGATGTAATGGAATCGGCTGCATGTTTCATACCCCTGACGACCTGACTTCATGGAAGAGACTTCAACCGATAAAGGACCCAAGACTTTAACCAGGCCAACTGAGGGCAACTGCAAGCAGATAACCCAAATGTAATGACTGCAACAGTGAAACACGAAGAACATCTTAAATGGATAATAGACCTAAGGGCAGATTACCACCCCCCAGGCTTGAATGCAATGGTACCATGGAAACCAATTCTGAAATAACAAGGTCTGAATGGGAGGAGATACCAACAGCTTCAATATTACTGGCCTAAAATAAGGGAGTGTTCATTTGAGTGACAGCTACTATGGGGAATGCTACATATGAAAGATAGCTACTACGAGGAAGTGAAGTAAACTGAAGGATATCGAAGTGACGACTACTGCATGAGGTAGCGATGCAATGTATTTCAAAAGACCATGACTGGTCTAACCAAGTTTTTAAACATTTAGTTTTAGGCCCAGTAAACAGGATCTGAAAAACACTAAGGCCGAAAGTGCTTGTCCTGCTTACCTATTTTATCAGCATTGCTGCATTAAAGTTTTTATGTGAAATCTGTGCTCTGTTCATGGTGGTACGTTCAACTGTCTGTTTTGGATTAGGACTACCTTCGGTGGTGTGACTTTCTTTTTCTTGAATAGTCTGTACAGGAGGGGAGGACTTTGTCCCTCCTTGCTTGTTGAGGTACCACATCACTGTGGTGTTGTCTGTGAAGATTTTTAAGAGGACCTGCCGGAGCTAAAGTTGGAAGGCCTGCAGGGCGAGGAGTATTACTGTCATTTACCAGAGATTGATGTGCATTTGTTTGTCCATAAACCTTGCACTGACCTTGGACCCAGAGTTGCCCCTCGCCCAGGTCTGAGGCATCTGTGTGTGCATGATCTGGGAAGGGCTGGGCATTTGTAGGGACAGGCACGGATTCTGGGCAACTTGGGCAAGCCACCATTTTAATTCTTGAAGACAGGGGAGGAGTGGAATCCTGAGGATGAGAGTGCAGAGTCCACATCGAGCGAAGGTACAACTGAAATTTTCATGTGTAGCCTCGTTAGGGTCAACATGGGGACAGTAGCTAACATGTACCCCACAAGTCTTTGGAATTCCCTCGCAGTCAGGGCTGATGAATGGAGAGCAGATTGGAAGTAGTGGGAGGGGGATGCCAATTTTTCCTCAGAGGCCATCCTGATGTCTGCCCTAATTCTGCATCACAGGAAGACAATGTCCTGTGTGGGGTGGAGTTGGGACTTTGGGAAATTTATCAGGAACCCCAGAGACTGCAGCAGGTGCAGGTGGTCCTTGGTGTGAGCCAGGAGAGAGCCTGCTGCCTGAATGAGTAGGCTATCCAGGTATGGGAATATTTGTATTCCCCTTGTCCTGCAATAGGCAATGACTGGGGCTAGGCACTTTATGAATATCCTTGGGGCGGTGGAGAGCCCAAAGGGCAATGCACAGAACTGAAAAAGTGAGAAGAGCCTGCTATGAATCTGAGGTATTTCCTGGAGGTAGGCTTTATGGGGGTTGTGAAGATAGGCCTCCTTTACGTCCAGGGTTACCATGAAGGCCTTAGGGAGACTGAGTGGAAAGAGTGGGTAAGGTGAGCATCCTGAAGGAGGGAACCTTTTTTAGAAGAGGTTGAGGTGGGAGAAATCTAGGACAGGCCACAATGGTCCTGCCTTTCTGGGCACCAGAAAAATTCTTGAGTAGAAACCTTTCCCTTGGCTGGGGGGCTGAGTCTATGGTGTCTTAGTAAAAGGTTGTTTAAAATCTGGATTAGGAGGAACCGTTTAGATGCGGAGGGGGGGGGGGCAGTTTTGGAGGGAGTGATTCAAGTCATTAAGTACTCATCCTTCAGGATGGATAAAACCCAGCTGTCTTATCAGGGACTAGGCAGGGAGACAGTGAGAGAGACAGGTGGATAAGGGGATGGTGGCAGGAGAAGGGGGAAGGAAAGCTGGCAGGCAGTCAGACACTGCCTGCCCTGTCAGGAAATAAAGGCCTCCGGCAAGAGGTCCTTGGCTGGGCAGGCTGTTTACTGGGAGGCTTTCTAGACCTAGGGGGGGCTGAAGGTCTTGATGCCCTTCTTATGAATTGTGTTTTAGCCAGGAAGTTTATCTGGAACTTTGGGACTGGAGAGACAAGGAGGTGCTTGAGGTCTTGAAGCTCCTTCCCTTTCTGCTGGAGAGACCTGGAGATCAGCTACCTTAGCACCACGAAGGGCAGAGTGGTCCAATGGGGCATTTAGGAGCTTGGCTCTGAAGTCATCAGGAGTGGCTGCAGATGTAGCCAGGCACATCTAAGCATGGATGCTGATGCAGCTGACCTGGCTGAGGCCTTGGCTGCATCGTATGCACACCTAAGGGAGTACTTGTTCATTTGTGAGACAAGCCAAGTAAGGAAGACAAGGATACTTTGGCAGCAGTCAGGAATATCATTAAGCTCTTTGGATGCTTTTGTCCAGAAGGACCAAGGAGTACTTGGCCAGGTGAGTGGCAATTTGTTGCCCTAAAAGCTAGGGTAGCAGAAGTACAAATCTTTTTTCCCCCACCTGTCCATGGCTTTGTTGTCCTTGTCTGCAGGCAGGACAGTGAAGTAGGAAGTAGTTTGGATGCCCTGTCCGTACAAATGGAAATAGTGGCAGGGTCTGCGGAGGGCACTTGAAAAGAAATTTGTCTGTGTAAGGGACCCTGTATAATGTGCCTGCCCTTCGAGAGGCTGGTGGTTGGGAATCTGGGTAAATGGATGCTGCAACAAATGCATCCAGGAAGGCAAATTGGACAGGTGGAATAGGAGTCGGATTTGGAGACTCCATCGGAATCAGATCATAAAATCTTTTTTGTGCCTCAGGCATGTCTGAGCATTCCCACTTGTTCTCTTATGAGGTTAAGTGTCCCCAAAGGTATAATGTGCCTGCCCTTCGAGAGGCTGGTGGTTGGGAATCTGGGTAAATGGATGCTGCAACAAATGCATCCAGGAAGGCAAATTGGACAGGTGGAATAGGAGTCGGATTTGGAGACTCCATCGGAATCGGATCATAAAATCTTTTTTGTGCCTCAGGCATGTCTGAGCATTCCCACTTGGTGTTCTCTTATGAGGTTAAGTGTCCCCAAAGGTTACGTCTTCTACTGGAGAATCATGCTCAACAGAGATCTCTTCAGGGGATCCATATCACAGGGGAGATGAAATCTGGGAAGAGTAGGAGAGTGTCACCAGAGGAATCAGACAGTTCCTGCAGGATGGCTCACAGTCCTTTCAGGTAATGAAGGCATACGGCTGAGGAGATGAGCCAAAGGGTGAGCTCAGAGGAAGGCCTGAGAGCAGAGAAAGCATTGTAGAGACTCTGGCTGACGGCCTGCCAGTCAGGTAAGGTCTCTGGTGTCAGAGAAATATGTCTGGTCTTTTGCTTTTTCTTGAGTGCCTAGCTGGCATCTGGCTGCCGGTAGGCCTGGAAGGGATTTGTAGGGGTGGAGGAGGCACGGTCCGAAGCACACACCAGAAGTACTGGTTCCCCCTCTGGTGTCTAAACAGGCACTGGTACATCCTTCCCGGACGTGTTGTCCACTCTAGATTGTGCAGCCTCCTGAAAGGTACCCGCTGTATCCATAGTGGCAGAAACTTGATCCTCAGCCAAGCTGAGGAGCAGCAGAGGGAGGTGCAGTGGAAGAAGGTCGCATGGGCTTGTCCCTATTCCTTGGCAGTTCAGATGGGGTGGCGGCAGCTTCCATACAGAGGACTATTTGCTAAGGTGCTGGATCTCAAGGTATACGTTAAGAGCATGTAAGCGGTGAAGAGACTTTGGGATGAACGATTTACAGATGGCGCAGATTTTATAACCGTGCTCCCTACCCAGACAAGAGAAATTAGAAGTTATGTACTCACCATAACGTTCCATCTGAGTAGGTGTATTCATTTGTCTGCAACCTGTGGGTTATGGATCCGATATCGGATCCGAACCGGCATGGTTTTCCAGCTATGGATCCAAGCTCTCAGCTCCTCCTCTCACCCATAATGCCCTGCTCTACCCTCATGACCTCAGATCAAGTTTGCCAACAGCAACACCACCCTGAAAAGGGTAACAGATAATATGCAGGGAACTGAAAGGCCAGGGGGATAGGAGGGCAGGATGGTTGCAGACAAATGAATACACCTACTCAGATGGAACGTTATGGTGAGTACATAACTTCTAAATCTGAAGTAGGAGATTCATTTGTCTGCAACCTGTGGGACAGAGTCCCCAGCTACCTGAATCTTGGGCGGCCATCATGGAAGGATATTCCGGAGCACCGCGGAGCCAAATGATGCTCTACCCCTAGATGCAAGATCCAACTTATAGTGGGAGATAAAAGTATGAGATGAAGCCCACGTGGCTGCTGCACAAATATCATCTAGAGGAATCCTAGCCTTGAAGGCTGCCGAGGTAGATACTGACCGGGTTGAATGGGCATGAACACCCTCCGGTGCGGGCCTTCCTGAAGCTTGATAAGTCAATAAGATGCACTGTGAAATCCAGCGAGACAGAGAAACTTTAGAAATTGGCTTGCCCAAATTAAATTTTGCAAAGGAAATAAACAACTGGTCGGATTGCCTATGACCAGCCGTCCTGTTTAGATAAAATCTAAGTTGCCTGTGGACATCTGAGTGAAGCTTATATTCACCTTTGTTTTCATATTTAGGGAAGAAAACAGGGAGGTTAATGGACTGATTAATGTTTGCTTCAGAAGCAACTTTAGGAAGAAAGGACGGGTTGGTCCTGTGGTAGACACGGTCCGGATGAAATACCAAGTAAGGAGGTTTAGCTGATAATGCTTGAAGCTCTGAAACTCTCTTGGCCGATGTAATGGCTACCAAAAAGGCTGTCTTGTAAGACAAGAATTTGAGATCCACCGTAGCCGCTGGTTCGAAAGGGGGGGGGGGTCAAGGCCTGGAGAACCAAAGAGAGGTCCCAAGGAGGAACCGCTTGTTTTACAGGGGGCCTGAGAAGAAAAGTACCTTTAAGGAAAATTTTACACAATTTTGCTGACATAAGAGGATTAGAGTCATGGCCAATGTGATAATGAGAAATTGCCGCCAGTTGTACTTTGACTGTGGAACTGCTGGCACCATCGTTAAAAAGAGTGGTTAGAAAGTCAAGCACTAAGGGGAGAGGAACCGTGAAGGGATTCAAGGCCTTGCCGCTCCGCCCACAAATAAAACCGTTTCCACTTGCTGCGGTAGACTTTCCTAGTGGACGGTTTATGAGCTGCCACCAGAATTTCTTTAACAGGTGACGAAATACCGGGAGTCCTGATCAAGAGTGGAACTGGAGCAGCCAAGCGGTCAGCTTCAGGTTGTCCAGATTCGGAGGAGGTATGCAGGATGGATGGGATATCAGATCCGGAATGGGATCTAGAATCCAAGGAGGATTCACCGAGTGAGACCTTAGAAAGGGGAACCAGATCTGTCGAGGCCAAAACGGAGCAATGAGAATCATTCTGCAACCCACCCGAGAGGCTTTCTGAAGAACTTGGAGCATCAGAGGCAAAGGTGGATAAGCATACAGAAGACCGGGTGGCCAAGCATGCACCAGAGCAGCTCTTGGGGAACCTCCTGGAGGAGGTATCAGAGCGAAAAAACTGTCGCACTTGGTGTTTGAGGGAGAGGCAAAAAGATCGCATGAAGGAGTTCCCCACCGGGCGAATATGCGTTCCGCTACTTGAAAATTGAGAGACCACTCGTAAGGGGTCAGAATGGTGCGACTGAGCTTGTCCGCCAGGATGTTGGACCGACCCGGAATGTGCGTTGCTATTAGAAAGCGGTTGGTGGAGATTGCCCATTCCCAAACTCTCATGGCTTCTCGACAAAGGGGGTAAGACCTTGTTCCCCCTTGCTTGTTGATGTACCAGACCACAGACATGTTTGTCCGATTGAATCGCAATTGTTCCCAAGGGAAGAAAGTCCTGAAGTGCTAGCAACGCTAAGAGCACTGCTCTCATCTCTAGAACGTTGATATGCAGTAAGGTCTCTGAATCGTTCCACGTGCCTTGGACGGTCCGGCCCACAAAATGCCCCCCCCCCCCACCCGAGGCGGGAGGAGTCTGTGGTCACCGTGGCGAGAGGGGGAGAAGCACAAAATGGGCGGCTCCCGTGGAGATCTGGAGAGTGAAGCCACCACAGGAGGGACCGCTTGCAAGCCTTGCTGATCGCAATGGGATGATGCATAGGGAGAGCAAGGTATGACCACTGTACTAAGAGAGTCCACTGTAGGATGCGCATATTGAGCCTGGCAAGAGGGAGAAGTGCTATAGCAGACGCCATGGACCCTAGAGCCCTCAGGACCAACTCCGCCGGAACAGAACTTGAGTGGAGAATGGCCCGCACCTGGAGCTGCAGATTTTGAACTCTGTCCGCAGTGAGGAAGGCTCGTAAACTCCTTGTGTCTAGCCTGGCCCCTATAAAATCTAAGAGCTGTGTGGGCGCCAGGTTGGATTTCTTTGTATTTATTGTAATGCCCAGAAAGGGAGCAAGATGGAGAAAGGAGTCTCGCGCCAATAATAGTAGATGCCTTGTTGGGGCGGTAAGAAGCCAGTCGTCCAGGTAGGGAAAGACCTGCACCCCCCTGAAGCCTCATGTGGGCCGCTACCACTGCTAATACTTTGGTGAACACCCTGGGGGCTGTGGTGAGACCAAAGGGAAGGACCCGGAACTGGTAGTGACTGGCTCCCAGCCGGAAGCGGAGGAACCTCCTGGAGCGCCTGTCCATCAGGATGTGGTAGTACGCATCTTTGAGGTCTATCGAGCACATCCAGTGATTTTCTCCCAGAAGGGGGAGAATAGATTGCAGAGTGACCATTGGGAATTTTTCTTTGGGGACTGCCAGATTCAAGAGAGAAAGGTCTAGAATTGGTCTTAGGTCCCCCGTCTTCTTTGGCACTAAAAAGAACCTGGAGTAGAACCCTGATCCGATCTGGTCTGGGGGGACGGGCTGGATGGCTCTTTTCTTTAGCAGATGGCCAATTTCTGCCAAAGCGGCCTCCCGTTGACCGGGTGGAACGTCTGGGAGGGACTTCAACTTTGGAAAGTGAAGAAAGGGGATGCGATATCCTCTGGATATGATTTGGAGAACCCAGCGGTCTGATGTTATGGACTCCCATGCCGCTAGGTGCCGCGAAAAACGTCCCCGACTGCCTCCAGAGTGGAGCAGCCGGGCAACCCCTCAGGGTTGCTGCGCGGGCCGTTCAGAGAAAGGTTCCCTGGACCCGAAGTTTCTGGGAGCCCCTCTGCCTCTAGGGCGGCGTCCTCCCTGTCCTCCTCTGCCACGGAAGGACTGGTTGTCCGGAGCAGGCTGGGACTGCTGCGACTTCCGGAACCACATCTTCTTCTGACCCTTTTGGTTCCTAGAGTAGGGCCTCTGGGGTGCAGAGAAGCGGATTCCGACGGCAGACAGCGTCTTCCCGTCCTTCTCGCTCTGGGTCAACGTTTGTGACGGTTTTGCCAAAGAGAGCAGAACCATCAAAGGGGGCGTTCGCAAATGACGCTTTGAAGGGCTCAGAAAAATCGCAGTGATGGAGCCAGGCCTGACGCCTAGTGACTAGGCCTGCCCCTGCGGCTCTAGCGGCGCCTTCCGAAGCGTGGGAGAGTAGCCGCATAGAGGTATTAGTAACTGACCTAAGAGTGGCCATGCGGGTGGAGTGCAGCACCCTGTCCTCCTCCGACATGGACTCTGGGGGAGATGCAGCGTATTCTTTAATGAGATCTCGCTGCATCCTAATGACGTGTGCCAGGTAGTTCAGCGCCCTTACCGAGAAGGTCGCTGAACTAAACATCCGCTTCCAAGCAGTCCATCATCCGAGACTCCATGCTCGGGGGATGGACTGAGGGACTCTCCTGAGCAAGTTCCCTCTTGATGGCCGCCGCCGTCAACATGGCATCTACCGGAGGCCCCTTACTCCAATGGGCACGGTCGGACAGTGGGCTGAGGATCCTATCGGGCCTCTTAGGAATTGGCTCCAGTGTCCGGTTCCTTCCACGCCCTGGTGGTAATGAGGTCCACCAGGGGGTCGGCAGGAGGGGACACCCAAGAGGTAGACGGGCCCGCTTCAAATGCCTCCAAGAACACGGACTCGTCCGAGGAAGACTTGGGGGCAGACCACCCCATCCCCCCTTATACGGAGCATTTCCATGATATCTCCAAATGAGACATCCTCGGGGGGTGACCGTGGGGAGCCTTCCCCTTCCTTCAAGTCCGTGTCTTCCGTGAGAGACTCGGGGGAGTCAATGTGCCTCCTTTTGCACGTATGCTTGCGAGGGACATCGCCTGGGGGGCTGTAAGAGGACTCCTCGCAAGCAGCAACTTGTTCCATTGGATCAACTTGGGGCACAGAGGCAGGCTGTCCCAAGGGCCGGATGGTGGAAGCCTGGCACAGTGCAGAGGGAGCGCGGGACGGAGCCGAAACAAGTGCCGGGGGTCCGGAGACCCTCAACAGGGCCCTCTCCACTACATCAAACGCTGAAGGGGAGCCGACCTCGACCAAAGGATCCGACAATCGGCTCCCCCTCAGATCCGAAGAGTGGATCGGAGCCGGCGCCGAAGCGCACGGATCCGAAGGGACAGTGCGCTCCGACAGACGGTGCCGAAGGAGCACTGATCCCCCCGGATCCAAGGCTCGGATCCAGGCTCCGAGAGGTCGGATCCGATGCACTCGAGGGCAGGGTCGGATCCGAAGTACAAAGTACTATCGGCGCCGACCTACCCCCGGCTCCGAAGCTGCTCGGCTCCAGCTGCTCCGAACCTGGATAGCGGGTCGAAGAAGGAGCAATCGGTTTGAAAAAGGGGGTTGAGCTCCCCCCCAGAGGGGGGGGGGGGCAAGAGCACTCCCATCTGCATCTGGGCCTGGATGAACCTTCTCATCATCCGGTCCAGATCAGCATCCGAAAGGCTATACGTGGATCTCGACGAGGCTACCGAGGTAGGCCTGGAGTGCCTCCTCGATAGCCTTGACGGAGATCGGGTCTCCTCCTCCTCAGGTCCCGGTGAAAAACACACTGGAGACCGGAGCCGAGAAGGAGGAGACCGAGCCGACAATGGAGCCGACAACGGAGCCGGGGGAGAAGCCCGCTTGGCTGGCGGGGCCGAAACAGAGGTCTCGGCCCGCCGCTTATGGTGCTTCTCCCTCCGGTCCCTTTTCTTAGCATCCCTCTCCTCCGAACCAGAAACGGGAGGTTGAGTCCCAGGAGGAGGAGGGGGTGCCGCAGAGGGAATAACCGTAGGCACGGTTACTCCCGAAGGAGCGGAGGTCGGAGCCGAGTCCAGCAGTAAAAGGCCCGCCAAAACAAGCTTGGACCTCCGCTCCTTCAAAGCCCTGGGGTTGAACCCTGCACAAATGGAACATCCAGATGTGAGGTGTTCAACCCCCAGGCATCTAACACACCGAGTGTGGCCATCAGCTGGGGAAAGCTTATGGCCACACTCGGAGCATTTAGAAAATATAGATTTGGGTTGGTCTGCCATCCCAATCTAACAAAGTAGTTACCAAACTAAAAGTAACTAAACAACCAATATACACACACAGGCCCAACACACACACACTACGCCAACAGCGAGGGGAGGGATATAACTTTTAGATTAACTCTAAAAAGTAAAAATATCAAAGGGGAAACCTACACTTTCACACAAAAAATCAATAAAAACTTCAAAATTCTGAAATTTAACAGTAAAACTAGCACTTAGCTTGAGAGCTTGAGAAACAAATCCAGTCACCATGCGCGGCAAACGAGATCTGGGGTCATGAGGGTAGAGCAGGGCATTATGGGTGAGGGGAGGAGCTGAGAGCTTGGATCCATAGCTGGAAAACCATGCCGGTTCGGATCCGATATCGGATCCATAACCCACAGGTTGCAGACAAATGAATCTCCTACTTCAGATTACTGGTTGTGGGCATCTACGTGGAATTTGATTAACCACAATTGCACTTGCCCCTACAGGACATGGACTAAAATACAAATGACTGAAGAAAAACGGCCCAAACGGGGTGAAACAGAACTTGACGTCCGTGAGTAGCAGGAACACCTGGCGTATGGCTGGCAGCTGAAAAGTTTTGAGGGCTGGTGCGTACAGACATCACCTTTATGGCCCACGTACCTGCCTACACGTCAGATGTCCAACGTACCAAGAGGGACTGGAAAAGATTTGGAAACCTGGCCAAACAAGCTGAACGGAAGAAGATTAAACCCACTAGTAGGAATACTGCAACACTGGAAAAGGATATCTGTGTATGCTAGAGATATGATACAGGACAAAGCCATACGGGTGCACGTCATCCACAGCTGCAATGAATTGCAGAGGTTTCTGAAGGGTCTCCAAAATTTAGCAAAACTGTTAATATCACCAGGGCTAGTTTTGGCACTAGCAGTATTCCTCCTAGGTATTCAACCTGACCTGAGAGTACAAACATCTAAACAGATGCTCTTATTGATAACTGTAGCAAAGGTAGGTATGCCTAACTGAGTGCTCCTGGAAATTAACTTAAGTGAAATGCAGAAGCAAAGGAAGGAGAGATGGTGGAGCCATCTAAATTATTACCTTCATCAGTGGATGCCCTGGCTGAGGTACCCAGATGACGGCAGAGGGTCTAGTTGATCAAAACTAGAGATGTTACAATGCTCACTGGAGTCTGATTCTGGTAGATAAGCACAAAAAGATAGGTGGTGCTATTTTCTAGGCAGAGGAGGATGAGGTGCAGTACACGACAGGGTGGCAAGTTCATTCTCAAAGGTAGCACAGTTGTTGGCTCCTTTGCCCCTATTGCTTGCAGATCACAGAACTTGTTAATTAACCCATTTGTTTCAATCACTGTGCAAGAGTCAGAGATGGCTCATCTTTCAGTCAGCTTTCACTGCTGATCTGAGTGTTTTTTTTCTTCCCTTCTTTACATCCTGATTCTCACATACACCCTATGAAGAGAGCAGGGAAGTGACTACAATGGGCTGTCCATGAAGAAAATCTCACTTCCACAAGAGGTGTGGCCTTCAAAGTAGCACCACACTCTCCCCACAGCTAAGATGGTTCTCTGGTCTCCAACTAGGGAGACTAGTACTGCCTTGAGTGCAAACAAATCTTCAATGGCCATACCCCTTCAACCTCTCCCACTCAAACTCTAATGCAGGAATCACAAATAAAACTTTGGACACCTGTGTAGCAGTTATAGAACCATCCTTCTTTAAGAAGCTGGTTTAAAAGATGAGCACAGTAAACTAGCACTGATATGTAACGTTTTAAAATTCAGTAAATCATTTCTTTTGAAGTTCTGCACTATTTGCATTTTAAATAAAGCATTATTTACAAAAAAAATTGACTGATGCACATGTTAAGGCAAAGGCATCAAGTAGCGCAATCACCAAGCAAAGTGCTGTGAAATAGCAAACCCCTCAGTCCTGCAAAAAAAGTAATCAAAAAAATGGCAGATTTTAACACCAGCCATTAGGTGTCTACTAGCTTTCGACATTTTAGGAACTCCTATTCTTAGCTTTCTCTACAGACAACTAAGCACCCTACAAAGTAGTATTCCCTTATCTTCACAGCTGGCTCCCTCATACTACATAAACATCGGTCCAGAGCATCACAAAGACGCACAAGAAAAACAAATTACATTTCAGCTTAAAGTAGACTTTAAGGCTGAAACTGAAACATGCTATGATGAAATACCCACCTAGTAGGAGGATAAGAAGTTGGAGCACTGGTAGGCTGCACCGGGTAACTGCCTGGTACCTGAGGATAGTTATAACCTAAATTTGGTTGACTGTAGCCAGTAGTACTTGACTGTGGCTGGCTTGTCTCTGGTGGTTTGCTGGCATCCAGGATCCTGTAAAATTGATGCATAAGAAAAAAAACATTACTAGGCTAAAATTTAGGCATACAGGCTTTAACAGTTTAGCTCTTATTTTGGTATACAGATTTCTACTTCACAAATGTGCTAAAATATGAACATGTTATCATAACAGATCTGTGTTGGCTGTTTCCATTTGGTTCAACCTGTGGGTTGTCTGATCCGATGCCAAGCTACCAAAAACTTCAGCTCGCCAGACTCTGTCACCTATACCCATAGCCCCTGCTCCTGAGCTACCTCAAAATTTGCTCCATTTTCTACGTAACATTTTCAAACTCAGTACCAAACAAAGAAAAACAAGAAAAGTACAGTTGTGTACACTTACCATAAATGTAGATGTTCGAGTGTATTCACTGTTGCAGTTATTACATTTGGGTAATCCTGCTGGCAGGTTTCCCTCAGTCGCTCTGAATTGCAAAGTCCTGGGTCCTGCGTCGGCTGCTGCTGCCCCTTCCCTGACGTCAGGTCATCAGGGGTATAAAAGATGCGGCAGACGCCATTCTCTCTAGTTTTTCTTGCCCCAAGAAAGGGGGAGGGTGGGTAACCTGGACTGCAACAGTGAATACACTAAAATCTACACTTACGGTAAGTGTACACAACTGTACTATGTTCGTGTTTCACTGTTGCAGTCATTACATTTGGGTAAAGTCCCAAAGCTATGGATGGGAGGCTGGATCTAAACCGCATGAGGAGTGGCTATGAGGTCCTGTAGAACTGCAGTGGTAAACCCTGCCCTGGATTTAGAGTAGAGTGGCAGATGATAGTGCTTTGTAAAGGTGTGCACTTAACTCCAAGTAGCAGCCTCTAAAATGTCCTTGGTTGGTACTCCCCTGAGAAAGGCTGCTGAAGTAGCAGCAGCTCTGGCTGAATGTGGCCTAATGCCCTTAGGCACTGGCTTGCCATGGTGTAAAGTAGCAGAAACGAATGCAGTGGCCTATCCACTTTGAAAATGTCTGCTTAGAGATAGCCTTTCCTTGTGATCCTGCAGCATATGCCACTAGTAATTGGTCTCTCTTTCTGAAAACTTTGGTTCTGTCCAAGTAGAATCTAAGCTGTGTACATCCAAAGAATGCAGAATTCTCTCCCCCTTGTTCTGTGGATTTGGATAAAAAGTTGGCAGATGAATAATTTGGTTAAGAGCCACAGTGGACACCACCTTAAGGCACAAATGTTGGGTTTGTCCTCAGAGAGACCCTGTCTGGATAAAAAAATGATAAAAGGCTCCACAGCCATGAGTGCCTGTAGCTCTGAAACTCGTCTTGCAGAAGTTACTGCTAGGAGCATAGCTGTTTTCCAAGATAAAAAACTTTATATCAGCAGTAGCAGCTGGCTCAAAAGGAGGCAGGGTGAGTTTTTCCAAGACATAGTTGAGATCCCATGCAGGCATCGGTGATCTCCTTGGAGGCCTTAAATGTTTGGCTCCTCTGAGGTACTGTTTTAATAATGGATGAGAAAAGACTGGTGGCCCTGTATTGTAATGAGCCGAAATGGCAGAGGCATGAATTTTAATAGATGAAAAAGATAGGCCTTTGTCCAACATCTCAGTTAAGTATTGCAAAATCGAAGGAATATTTGGCACAGCTGTTATCAGTTCCTTGTGCCTGGTTCCAAGCACAGAATCTCTTCCATTTTCCAGCATAGGATTTTCTAGTACTAGGCCTTCTGGCCTCCAAAATGACATCCACCACAGCTTTACTGAGACGTGTGTTTTGTATGACTACACTATCCGCCGTGCTGCCAGTTTTAAAGTCCTGAGTTGGCTGTGCAGGATCTGATTGTTTTGCTGGGACAGTAGATGAGGTATTTGAGGTAAGGTCCAAGCTGGGCATTGAGACAGGTTATTTAGGATTGGAAACCAGTGCTGGCGGGGCCAGTCTGGGGCAATCAGTATCATTTTTGGCTTCTCCTGTCTGACCTTTAGGAGTATCTTGGGGAGGAGAGGCAGTGGGGGAAAGGCATATACTAATAGGTTTTCCCAGCAGAAAGACAGAGCGTCCACTTTCCATGCTTGTCTGTGACGAGTCCTTGTGCAGAATCGTTTTAGTTGGTAGTTGTGAGGGGAGGCAAATAGATCTATGTCCGGGCATCCCCATTTCCTTGTTATGCTGAAGACTTGTGGATCCAGCTGCCACTCGTGGGGATCCATGAGGTTTCTGCTTAGTCTGCCAGAGTATTTTTCCTTCCTGGCAGGAATTGTGCCTGCAAGATGGACGTGGTAAGTTAATGCCGTGCCCCACAAAGTCATGGCTGGTCTGCAAAGGGGGTAAGAATGTGTGCCCCCCTGCTTGTTTACATACCATATACCACATGACCATGGTGTTGTCTATCAGTAGTTGTCCCGGATGAAGTAGGTCCTTGAAGACTGTCAGGGCATTCTAAACAGCTAGCATCTCTTTTTGATTGATATGTAGATGCATTTGGGTTGAGGACCATGTGCCCTGAATGCATCTTCCTGCCATGTGGGTCCCCCAGGCATAATCTGATGTATCCGTTGCTAGTGTCTGCCTGGCTGGGGGTAATGTGAATGGCTGTCCCTTGTTTTGGTGACAAGCCTTTGTCCACCATCGAAACTCCTGTTGTAGGCAGGGAATGAGAGTAATCATTGTTTCCAGGCTGTGGCAATGTTGACTCCAAACACTTTTTAGGTACCACTGAAGTTTCCTCATATGCAGTCTTGCATATGGAATTAATAGGATGCAGGATGCCATGAAACCCAAAGCCTGCAGAATTTTTCTTGCAGATAACTGGGCCTTTGCTGCCAACATTTTGAAATAGGTAGTCAGTTGCCTTTGTCTGGCGTGAGATAAGCCATCTGGGCAGTTGTATTTAAGCTTGCACCAAGGAATATTACCTCTTGAGAGTTTACTAGTTCTGATTTCTTTTCGTTGACTGTGTACCCTAGGCATGTTAGAAGTTTTTTCAAAAACGCCAGATACTGTAGAAGAATGTCCTTGTTTTGTGCTTGAATTAGACAGTCGCCCAAGTAAGGATATATTTGTATTCCTCTGTCTGCAGAATGCAATTATGGTGCCAGGCACTTTGTAAAGACCCTGGGCGCAGTAGATAAGCCAAAGGGCAATGCATAGAATTGGTAATGCATTGAGCCAGTCTTGAATCTGAGGTATCTTCTGCGTAACTGTCTGATTGGGACATGCAGGTGTGCCTCTTAGGTCTAGTCACCAGCCATGCATTCTTGCCCAGCATGGGCAGAAGCTGCTGCAAAATCATCTTGAATTTTGGTATATCCAGGAATGTGTTCAGAATAGATAGGACAATACCTGGAGACCAATATTGGACCTGAGTACCAAGAACAGTCTTGAGTAAAATCCTTGTCCCTGCTCTTGCTCTGGTACTGTTGAATGGCCCCCATGTACATGAGGGATCAGACTTGTTTTTGTGCCTCTGCCCATTGATTTTTTTGGCAGATCTGGCCAGCCGTTTGCCTTTGGCAGGGTATGGAAATGGAACTTGTACCCTTGTGACACGATATTTAGAACCCACCTGTCCTGGGTTATAATGTGCCAATTTTGAGAAAAAAGTGCTAATTTCCCCCTAAGGGTGCTGCAAGGAGATAAGTGCTTGGTGCAGGCAGGGGGAAGTCACTGGGACTGTTTCTTGTACGGTTGTGACTTGTCTTCTCCAACTTTGGAGGTAGAAGCACCCCATTGCTTTGACCTGTAGGAACCTAGCGCCTGGGATCTGCCTTTAGGGCGCCTGGATCTGCCCCATTGACGCCTGTCTGACACAGGAAAGGGCCAATTCTTTGTAGGCCAGTGTCTACCAAACCTAGGTGGCTGTACTTCTAAAAAAAATCTTTGACAGTTTGCATAGATTTAGCTTTGTCCTCCATTTTCTTTAACACCTTCTCTGCCATAACACCAAACAAAGTATGCTGTAAAGGTGCATCTAATAATTTAACTTTGACATGATCAGGCAGATTTTGTTCCTTTAACCAAGCATGCCCCCTAATTACAGAACCTGTAACTGCAGCCCTGCAGGAGGCCTACAAAGAATCAAAACCACATTGCAAAGTATGCTTTCCAACTTGGTCAGTTGCATGCAATAATTCCTGCATTTCCTTATTTTCTGCACATTCAGTTTAATAACATTTTCTGTTTAAGCAATGCAATGACATGTTGCCGATATTTGAGCATATGAAAAGTACAGTTGTGTACACTTACCATAAATGTAAATGTTGAGCGTCTTCACTGTTGCAGTCACCACTGTAGGGTTCTTCCTGCCAGCAGGCAGCCCTAGGTCAGCCAGAATCCCAAAGTCTGGGTCTGGCTTCGGCTGTGTACTCACCCTCCCTGATGTCAGTGCACCAGGGGTACAAAGCTCCCAGCAGACGCCATGTTCTCCAGTTTATCTTGCCCCAGATGTCAGGTGCCCAAAAGTAAAGGCTAAAAGTAAAACAAAAATGTAACATACAACAAACCCCATACACTGTAGCAAATGCACCTCAGAAGGGTGAAGCAGGGAACCACACCAATAAAAGTATGAAGGGACAGGAGGGTGGGTAACCCAGACTGCAACAGTGAAGACACTCGAACATCTACATTTATGGTAAGTGTACACAACTGTACTATGTTCATAGTGTTTCACTGTTGCAGTCATCACTGTAGGGTTGAATCCCAAAGCTGAGATAAAGGGTGGTGGTTATTGAGTAGAAGGGGTGGCTAGAAGGCCTTGCAAGACTGCAGAAGCAAAGCCTGCCCTAGACTTAGAATAAAGAGGGAGATTATAGTGCTTAGAGAAAGTATGCACTGAACTCCAAGTTGCAGCTTCCAAAATATCTTTGGTAGGTACTCCCCTGAGAAAGGCAGCTGAAGTAGCAGCAGCTCTGGTAGAGTGAGTCCTAACTTTTCCTGGGATTTGCTTTCCATGATGAGTAACAAAATCTGATTCCACGAGCAATCCATTTAGAAATGGTCTGTTTTGAAATAGCGTTGCCTTGTGAATTTGCTGTATAAGAAACAAACCGTTCTGTTTTCCTGATATCCTTGGGTTCTGTCCAGGTAAAAGCGAAGCTGCCTGTGTACGTCCAAAGAATGCAAGATCCTCTCCCCCTTATTTTGTGGATTAGGGGGAAAAAGTTGGCAGGTGAATAGTTTGGTTTAAAGCCACTTTACAAACCACTTTAGGCATGAAAGTAGGGTTAGTCCTCAAAGAAACCCTGTCTTGAAAAATAATGTAAGGTTCCACAGCCATGAGCGCTTGTAACTCCGAGACTCTCCTGGCTGAAGTTAAAGCCAGTAGGATAACAGTCTTCCATGATAAATACTTTATATCAGATGTGGCAGCAGGCTCAAAAGGAGACAGAGTAAGTTTTTTCAGGACATAATTGAGGTCCCAGGCAGGAATGGGTGGTGTCCTAGGGGGCCTTAAATTCTTTGCTCTTCAGATATTGTTTCAGAAGTGGATATGAAAAAATTGGAGGATCTGTATTATAATGTGCAGAGATAGCTGAGGCATGTATTTTTATGGAGGAAAAAGATAAACCCTTATGCAACATATCTGTTAGGTAATGTAAAATCAATGGAATATTTGGAATGCGAGGATCTGATTCCTGAGCATGCATCCAGGTGCAAAATCTCTTCCATTTACCTTCATAAGATTTCCTAGTGCTAGGCCTTCTGGCTTCCAAGATAACATCCATGACCTGTTTGGAAAGGGTAGGATCATAGACCCTGAATACGCCAGGCTGCCAGGCTGAGAGCTTAGATATGACAGTGCAGGACCTAGCCCTGATGTTGAGACAAAAGATTTGGAATCAGAGGTAGAATCCAAAGAGGTTCCTGGGATAGATTTATCAGTGTTGAGTACCAAAATTGTCAAGGCCAATTCGGGGCTAGTAAGATCAGCTTTGGTTTGTCCTGTTTTATTTTTTAATAACACCCTTGGTAGAAGAGGTAGTGGTGGAAAGGCATACCCAGAGACGTTCCTCCAACTGAATGAGAGAGCATCCACTTTCCATACTAGTTTGTGATGTCCTGGTGCAAAAAGTCTGTAACTGTTAGTTGTGGGGAGATGCAAATAAACCAATGTCTGGGCAGCCCCAGGCTTCTGTAATGATCTTGAATATTTGGGCGTCTAGCATCCACTCGTGTGGGTCTGACAGGTTCCTGCTCAGGCTGTCTGCCAGAGTGTTTTGTTTCCCTGGCAGGAATTGAGCTTGTAAGTCCACTTTGCAAGCTAGTGCTGTGTTCCATAGAGTCATGGCTAATCTGCAAAGGGGGTAGGAGTGTGAACCCCCTTACTTGTTTATGTACCACATAACTGTGGTGTTGTCTGTCCGTATCAGTAGCTGCCCTGGCTGTAAAAGATCCCTGAAAGCCAAGAGGGCATTCTGCACAGCTAACATCTCTTAAATTGATATGTAGATGCTTCTGATCCTCTATCCAAAAACCTTGCAGGCCTTTCCCCTGCAAGTGGGCTCCCCATGCATAATCAGAGGCGTCCGTGCTTATCACTTGGTAGGCTGGAGGTAGACTGAGGGCTTTCCCTTTGTTTTGAAGACATGCCATGGCCCACCAATGGAATTCCTTTTGCAGGCAAGGCAGCAATCTGTTTCTAGACCGACAATGCTGGAACCATACGCTTTTTAGGTACCATTGTATCTTCCTTGTATGCAGTCTTGTATATGGTATGAGTAGGATGCAGGAAGCCATGTAACCCAACGCCTGCAGGAATTTCCTTGCAGTTAGCGGAGACATTAACGCCAGCCTTTTGAAAGTTGAAGCCAGCTGTAGTTTTTCTGATGTCAGGAATGCCATCTGGGTTGTTGTGTTTAAAAGAGCACCCAGGAAAGTTATCTGTTGAGTGGGTGTCAAATATGACTTTTTTTGCGTTCACAGTGAATCCCAGGTACTTGAGTAGATTCTGAGCAAATTCTAGGTGCTGGAGTAAAATGTCCTTGCTGTCTGCTTGAATAAGGCAGTCATCCAGATAAGGGTAAATTTGAATTCCCTTGAGTCTGCAGTAAGCTACTACTGGTGCCAGGCACTTGGTAAAGACCCTGGGCGCAGTAGACAAGCCAAAGGGCAGTGCAGAGAATTGGCAATGTTTCGAGCCTGCCTTGAACCTGAGGTATCTTTCTGCACTCCTGTCTGATTGGATTTAAAGGAGGCTTACCTACACATTCCTATGTCACCATCCATGCATTTTTGCTCAACACTGGCAGGAGCTGCTGCAGAGTAAGCTTCTTGAACTTTGGTATCTCCAGGAAAGTATTTAAGACCGACAGATCCAGGATGGGTCTCCAAGTATTTTGCTTTCTGGGAACTAGAAAGAGTCTTGAATAAAAGCCTTGTCCCGTCTCTGAATTTGGAACCAGTTCTATGGCCCTCATAGACATGAGGGACCTCACCTGTCAATGCCTCTGCCCACTGAGTTTTTGGTAGGTCTGGCCATCCGTTTGGTTTTGGTAAGGTGTGAAAGTGAAATTTGTAACCTCTTAAAACTACATCCAGATCCCACTTGTCTTGGGTTATGCAAGTCCAATTTCGGTGAAAAAGAGAAAGTTTTCCTCCCAGAGGAGCTTCCAGGAGAGAGGTTCCTGGAGCCATGCAGGGGGAGTCATTGAGCCAGTTTCCTATAAGGTTGGGACCGATCTTCTCCACCCCTGGGGGTGGAAGCACTCCACTTTCTAGGTCTATAAGAGGTCTATGCTTGGGCCCTCCCTCTGTGGCGCCTATATCTACCCCTCTGAGGCCTGTCCAAGCTGGGAAAGGACCAATTTTTAGCTGGCCAATTTCTGCTAAATCTAGGAGGCTGAACTTGTAAGAAATCCTTAACCGTTTGCATGGATTTTGCCTTATCCTCCATTTTCTTTATAACCTCTTCAGCCTTAGACCCAAACAAAACATGTTGAACAGGAGCATCCAGTAACTTTGCTTTCACTTGATCAGGCAAATTATGTTCCTTTAACCAAGCATGCCTTCTAATGACCGTGCCAGTGGCAGCCGCCCTGCAAGAGGCCTCCAAAGCATCAAAACCACAGTGTAAGGTACGTTTCCCCACCTGCTCAGTAGCATGCATCAAATCATGCAATTCCTTGTCTGCACATGCAGAAATGGTACCCAGTTTTTGTTTCATAACAGACAAAAGGTATTGCTGATATTTCAACATATAAAATTGACAATTTAAAGCCCTAATAGATAAAGTAGCAGAAGTGTACACTTTTTTGCCCCATCTCTCCAAAGCTCTAGAATCCTTATCTGACGGAATAGGGTTCTTAGCAGTGGCGGCCTTAACACCCTTTGGACACTGAGAAATGGTTTCTGGATCAGCAGTAGGATTTTTATAAAGAAACTGGTGGGAGTCAGGGACTCAGGCTTAGCAGGGGCTGGAGGAAAGGGGTCAGGAGTTAAATTAGACTCAGAAAAGACATCATCCACAATATCCAAAATAGGAGGAATAGCCAGGGGTCTGTGTTGGGGAAGAAGGAAATCTCTAAGCCTTCTCTTAGATTTAGAGTACTCCTGTCCTTCCCAGTGAAAATGTTCCCTCATGTCATGTAAAGTTTCCCCAAAAGAATAATCCTCAGGAGAAGCTGAAGGAATGGATTCCTCAGCATCAGAATCCTCATAAGGAGGGAAAGTATAATCCTGTTCAGAGGAAAACACTGAAGAGATAGATGCCTGATCAGAAAATTCATAATCCAATTCTTGTCTTGGCCTTTTGTCTGGAGGGGGATGTGAAACCCTAATCATAGTTAGCAAGTCCTCCGCCATTTTAAGCATTTGTTTTTGAGATTTAGGTCCCGGATCAGAGGAGGCCTGGGCTTGAGTGTTTTAGGAGGAGTCTTTGCCTTTACCTGAAGCTGCGTAGGCCTGAAAACCCCCTCAGAAGCCGGTACCTGCACAGCGGCTCCGGACCCATCAGAGGGAGCATTATCCGAAGGTGCTGCACCTTGAGTATTCTAAGGACTAGTTGGCTCCTCATGGGAGTCTGTTTCGGCAAGCAGTTCTGTAATGGCCGATGACAGGGGCTGCGAAAGCGCCTCACTGATGACGGCCGAACCGGCAGCTGGCTCTGATTGTAAACTGTCGTCTGATTTGGACCTCTGAGGCCTATCCTTATCCTTGCACCTTTTATGAACTCCGGTAGTCGGAAGCATGTCCGACATGTTTTAAATCGCCTCACAAAGTAATGAAAGGCAAAATCGTATCTCCATTTAATAGTACGTTGATTAAATCTAGCACAAAACAGACTAGCTACGTCGTGGTCAGGGCCTAGACAAGGAATACAGTAAGAGTGAAAATCCTTATGAGGTGTTTGCTTCCCACATGAAATACAATTAACTTTTTCTGACATCGGTCTGGAGCAAGAAAAGTTTCCCCAACGGGGTACTTAGCTTTGAAAAAAAGAATGTCTTCGGTATGAAGCACCAAAAACAACAGGAGTCAGCCGACCGGCACTTGCGAACTGCTTCCACCGCGCGGCAAGAAAGACTGGAGAACATGGCGTCGGCTGGGAGCTTTGTACCCCTGGCACACTGACATCAGGGAAAGTGAGTACACAGCGGATGCCGGACCCAGACTTTGGGATTCTGGCCGACTTGAGGGCTGCCTGCCAGCAGGAAGAACCCTACAGTGATGACTGCAACAGTGAAACATGAACATCTGACAGTTTAAGGCCCTTATAGCCAAGGTAGCAGATGTGTAAACCTTTTTCCCCATCTATCTAGTGCCCTAAAATCTGTCAGAGGGGGTAGGGTTTTTTTTGCAGCGGAAGCCTCAACTCCTTTGGGACCCTGTGAGAGTTTCTGGGTCTGCAGCAGGGTTTTTAAAAAGGAATTTATGAGAGTCAGGAACCCTGCAATATCTGTCAGGCTTAACAGGAGCTGGAGGTAAGGAGTTAGGGGTAAGACTAGACTCCGAAAACGCATCATCTACAATACCTAACAGGTGGAATGGCTAGTGGCCTGTGTTGAGGTAGTAAAAGTTAATCCAAGAGCCTCTTTTTAGATTCTGAAAAATCTTGACTCTCCCAGTGGAAATGATCCCTCATAGTATGCAAGGTTTCCCCAAAAGAATAGTCCTCTGGAGGAGAAGCTGAAGGTATAGATTCTTTAGCATCAGAATCCTCATAGGGGGGGAAGAGAATATTCAAGATCAGAAGAGGAATTGGAAGAAATAGAAACCTGATCTGAAGATTCATAGCCAGTCTCTTGCCTAGGCCTTTTATCAGGAGGGGGACGGGAACCCCTGATCAAGGTAATTAAGTCTTCGGCCATTTTGAGCATCTGTTTTTTGGGCATAGAGGCCTGTCCACGTGGCTCGAGTTTGTTTCTTAATTTAGAAGGTGCTTTAGTCTTTGCCTTTGAAGCTGAGGTTGGCTTAATGTAAAGATGTTTAGGTCTGAATATACCCTCAGAAGCCGGTGCCTGCTCACCGGCTCCGGACCCATCTGAAGGAATAGCATCAGAGGCTCCAATACCTTGAGTTTCCAGCGGCATGGCCGACTCCACGTGGGAGTCGGCAGCGGCCTGCGACTCGGGGGCTGCGAAAGCACCTCACTGAGAACCGGCGACTGGCTTAGGAGAAGCTTCATCGGTTTTGCGCCTCTGTCTCTCTCTTTCCTTTTCTTTGCATTTTTTGTGAACTCTGGTAGTCAGATGGCTGTCCGATGACATTTCTGGATAATTAAACCGGCGTCCAAAATAGTTTAAAGCAAAATCATACAGATGCTTAATAGTGCATTGGTTAAATGCAGCACAAAGCAGACAACCAGCAACGTTGTGATCAGGGTCTAGGAAAGGAATACAGTAAGAATGAAAGTCCTTATGAGGTATTTGCTTTCGACAAAAAATACAATTAACTTTTTCTGACATCGGTCTGGAGCAAGAAAAAAAAGTTTCCCCAACGGGGTACTTAGCTTTATTGAAGACTTTGGATTTGAAACTTAACACAAAAATCTCAGGAGTCGGCCGGCACTTGCAAACTGCTTCTGGCACCGCACGGCAAGAAAGACAAAAGAAAATGGTGTTAGCCACATCTTTTATACCCCTGACTACCTGATGTCAGGGAATGGGCAACAGCAGCAGATGTAGAACCCAGGACTTTGGAATTCAGGCTGACTGAGGGCAACTTGCCAGCAGGATTACCCAAATGTAATGACTGCAACAGTGAAACACGAACATCTCCATCTTGTGACTATAAAAACAATTGAGTCAGCTGCTATAACTTCAAAGTCTTAAAGCTGTCAATGGACAGAGATGACTGAACTGAGGAGGGCTTGGAAGATCACAGACCTGGCAACTAATCTGGCTTACAGATCCAACCAGAGAAAACTGACCCAAGGTAAGGATTAGGCAAGACTGAGGAGTACATCTGCTCTGTGGCAAGGGAGCCTAGACAGTGCCCTGCACTGCGGAAAGGCAGCCTAGACCACGACCTGCTCCAAGCATCTTTGGAATGTCAGATCCAGCAACCCTGATACAGCCATAAAAGACAAAACCAAACCCTGCTTCTGACCTGACTTGCCCTGTGACAGCAAAGGCCAACATGGTCGAAAGGAGACCCTTCAGTATCAGTTCAGCCCTCCTATCATTAATGGTACAAGAGCCAAAGCCCACTCAAACAGGCCAGGGGGACTCAAATTTGCAGACCAGAGGCAATAGACACCTCTCAAACATTGAGAGATGAAGGTTTAGTTCCACAAGGAATGAACTTTTTAAAACCCATTATCCCTATTTAACTGGACTCTAGAGCGGCGGTGGGACAGCGGTTGCATTGGGTGCCTCACAGAAAGAGGTTCTCCTGTTCAATTCACGGCTGGACTGCCTTCTGTGTTGAGTATGTATGTCCTCCCCACGGTCTAGTCGCCTCCGAAAGACATGCGTGAATGGGTGTGCCTTCGCTGAAGGTTGGGCTGGCAACTCTGCACCATAAAAAAATCTACTGCCAATCAGAGGACCAGAGTTCCATTGTGGCAACCCCTAACCAGGAAAAGCCGAAAAGACAAGCAAGCATCCCTATTTAACTGGACTCCTATCTTTACACACAACACCATCTCAACATGACAGCATTTTTGGAACTATGTTTACATTTAGAAATGCGTTGCTTCATGTCATTTTTGTTATAAAAGCTTCTAGCTTCACTTAGAGTAAGGAACTTTTCTGATTAACATTGAACTTTAGTTGTCTCCTGAACCTGATGGACTTCTTCGAATCAGTCCCCAGAGCTGTGATGAGGGTAAGGTGGCCCACACAACCGATCTGGACCTCGCCAAGGCCTTCGACACCATCCCCCACTCTGGAATCCTAGATAAACTTACTAAGCTGGGCATGAATCCCTACGTCACTTGATGGGTTCCCAAACGGCTTACTGACAGAACCCAGACGGTAAACATAGCAGACTCAAAATCCAGCTCCAGACAAGCGGAGTAACTCTGGGTTCAGTCGTGAGACTGTTCTTGTTCGGCATCTACTTCTCTGAAGTACAGGCCAACACTAAGGGACTCTGGCAAACAAAGTTCACACATGACTGCAAACGGGGAGCCATAATTGAATCCCCAAATGATGTGGATATTCTACAAAAGGGCCTTAAAGAAACAGATGCTTGGTGCCAGAGCCATGGGCTAAAGCTTAATGCCAAAAAATGTATACTTATCCCGTTTGGGAAAAACCATGTACCCATGAATTACCACATAGGTGGCAGTACACTAAACACCGAAAGTGTGATGAAAGACTTTGGGACAGGTGGACAGTGGTCTCACCTTTGATAACTGCATTGCCACAACAGACAAGAAATCCTTCTGTGTGTCACACCTCATCACTAAGGGCTTTTCATCCAGAAAAAAGAAGGTCATTGTCCCACTGTACTCATCCCTCATTAGACCTATTATAGGGTACAACCCCCAGTTTGGCATGTCAACAGCTGGAAAAAACACAAATACCTCACTAAAAGAATCACAGGCCTAAAACAGATGCCCTATGCTGACAGTCTAAACAAAGTAAAGTTGAGTACACTTTTCATAAATGTAGATGTTCGTGCATTCACTGTTGCAGTCATCACTTTTGGATTATCTGCTTGCAGTAGCCCTCAGTCGACCTGATTAACAAAGTCTTGGGTCCTGCGTCGGTTGCTGTCTCTTCTTCCATGACGTCAGGGGTATAAAACATGCAGCCGATGCCATTACATCAGTTTTTCTTGCCCCAGATGTCAGGTGGCCCCTTAATGGGAAGCAATTAAATCTATAAATATACAAGGTTATACCTCCAACAAAAAAGCAAATATACCAAAAAGCTTTTGAAGATAGTAAAGGAAAGTAGAGGTATACACAAAAAAGTAAAAAGGGGACTGGAGGGAGGGTAACCAGGACTGCAACAGTGAATACACTCCAACATCTACATTTATGGTAAGTGTACACAACTGTACTAAGTTCGTGTTTCACTGTTGCAGTCATCATTTTTGGGTAGATTCCCAAAGCTAAGGATGGGAGGAGGAATTTAAATAGAATTAGGACTAGATAAAAGGCCCTGCAGAACTGCAGTGGCAATACCAGCTCTGGATTTAGAGAAAATTTGCAGATGGTAATGCTTGGTGAAAGTATGTACAGAACTCCAAATAGCAGCTTCTAGGATGTCCCTAGTAGGGACGCCTCTGAGAAAGGCTGCAGAGGTAGATGCAGCCCTAGTAGAGTGGGGGTCTGACCCCTGTGGGCTTTTCCTGGTGTTTGTAGCAAAAAAGAATGCAATGGCCTATCCATTTGGAAATGGTTTGCTTTGAAATACCCTTCTCTGCCCCTGCAGCAAATGCCACCAGCAGTTGATCAGATTCTCTTTGCGGTTTAGTTCTGTCCAAGTAGAAATTAAGTTGTCTGTGCACGTCTGAGTGCAGAATCCGTTCCCCTTTGTCCTGTGGATTAGGAAAGAAGGTTGGCAAATGTATGGACTGATTAAGGGCCACACTGGATACCACCTTGAGCATGAAGGAGGGATTGGTCCTGAGGGACATGCTGTCCGCATGCAAGATGATGAAAGGCTCCACTGTCATGAGGGCCTGTAATTCAGATACCCTTCTTGCTGAAGTGATGGCTAAAAGGAAAGCTGTTTTCCAAGAAACAAATTTTAAGTCCCCAGTGGCAGCTGGCTCAAAAGGAGGAAGGGTGAGCTTTTCCAATACAAAGTTGAGGTCCCAGGCCGGAGTTGGAGCTCTCCTGTGTGGTCGTAGATTTTTGGCCCCTCTGAGGAACTAAGCAGCGGATGAGAGAAAAGGGGTGGTTCTGTGTTATAATGAGCTGAGATGACTGAGGCGTGAATTTTGGAGGAGAAAAGGCCCTTATGAAGCATCTCAGTTAAGTATTGTAAGATCTGAGGTAAATTGGGCACGGTTGTGCTCATCCCTTGAGATTGGTTCCAGGCACAGAATCTTTTAAGACTTTCTGGTACTAGGCCTCCTTGCTTCTAAAATAATTTGAGGGATGGTAAAAGAGAAATTATGTAATTAGCCAGGTTGCTAGATTCAGTGTTTGAAGCTGAGGATGCAAAATTTGGTTCTCCTGCTGAAACAATAGAGTACGAGTCTGAGGCAGGTGCCATGGGGCCACAGTGATGCAATGCGCAAGACGGGGTACACCACTGTTGGCGTGGCCAGTCTGGTGAAATCAAAATCGTCCTCGGTTAGTCTCGTTTGATCTTTAGTAGTACTTTGGAGAGCAGAGGAGGAAAGGCTTGTTTGTGGGGAGTCCTTGGGCAGAATATGTCCAACTGACAGTTTTGGGGGGAGGAAAATGGATCTATATCTGGGCTCCCCCATTTGCTTGTCAACATGTTGAAAATCCTTGGTTCCAGTTTCCACTCGTGTGGGTCCATGAGGTTTCTGCTTAGTTTGTCTGCCTGGCAGGAATTGAGCTTGTAAATGTACCTGATAACTCTGGGCTGTGTTCCACAATGCCATGGCTAGTCTGCAGAAAGGGTAAGAATGCATACCCCCCTGCTTGTTTATGTACCACAAACAGTGGTGTTGTCATTTATCATTAATTGTCCGGGAAGAATGTGGTCCTTGAAGGCTGTCAATGCATTCTGTACAGCTAACATTTTTTAGATCGATATGCAGGATCCATTTGAGCTGAATGCACTTACCTGCCAGGTGGGCCCCCCATGCATAGTCTGATGAGTCACTTATTAAGGTTTGGGTGGCAGGGGGTAGTGTGAATGGTAGCCCCCTGTTTTGGTGGCAGGCCTCTGCCCACCAAAGGAACTAAAGGCGTAAGCAAGGTATAAGAATCATTGCCTCTAGATCCTGTGAATGTTGACACCATAGGCTTTTGAGATACCATTGCAGTTTCCTCATATGCAGCCTTGCATATGGAATTAGAAGAATGCAGGAAGCCATGAACCCCAAGGCTTGCAGTATTTGCCTTGCAGATAACTGGGTTTTTGTCACCACTTGTTTGAAGTAGTTTGTCAAATGAATGTGTTTCTCTGGCGTGAGGAAATAAATCTGGGAAGTTATATTCAAGCTTGCTCCCAGGAATATAATTTGACAGGGTACCAGATGTGATTTCTTTTCATTTATGGTATACCCCCAGACAAGTCAGTACCCTTTGAACAAAGGCCAGATGATTCAAAGTATGTCATTGCCTTATTAGGAAGGAGGGAAGTTTCTTTGCTTACCAGTGGGAGTGGGAAGCACTGAGCGGCCTTTTTGTCCGATTTGGTGAAGTTTCAGCCAGAAACTAGTAGTCCATTGGTCGTTTTGGGCCAGTTCCTAGCTCCTTTCAGCCCCCTGCTATAAAACACGCTAAACACGCGTTTTCCAGCTTGTACCAACTCAGCACAGATCCTCGTGGTGGCCTGCAGAGTGATCCAAGCAGCAGAGAGCTAAAAGAGTGACTTTCTACCAGATATAAGTATTTTGTGGCTTTCCCACTGTTATTAAGCTAGCGACTGCATTTCGCCTGTTTTACTGCTACTTTAAGTGATTTCTGCATTTTACACTGTTTATTGCACTTTAAGTTACTAATTGTTGCAAATTGTTTCTGTAGGCTACACACTAAAGTCGCTAGCCGATTTACAGCATTTATAGCATTTACTGTCTGTTTTTTTTCCTTGTCTCTGTAATAAAACAAAAATCTCTTGTTTTCCGCCTTACTGAACTAGAGTAGTCCAGTTTCAGAGTTGCTGATCCCTGGGCTTTGTTTTTAGTTCCTGTCACTGATCCATTGCCTTATTAGGGAGGAGGGAAGTTTCTTTGCTTACCAGTGGGAGTGGGAAGCACTGAGCGCCTTTCTGTCCGATTTGGTGAAGTTTCAGCCGAAACTAGTAGTCCATTGGTCATTTTGGGCCAATTCCTAGCTCCTTTCAGCCCCTGCTATAAAACACGCTAAACACGCTTTTCCAGCTTGTACCAACTCAGCACAGATCCTCGTGGTGGCCTGCAGAGTGATCCAAGCAGCAGAGAGCTAAAAGAGTGACTTTCTACCAGATATAAGTATTTTTGTGGCTTTCCCACTGTTATTAAGCTAGCGACTGCATTTCGCCTGTTTTACTGCTACTTTAAGTGATTTCTGCATTTTACACTTTTTATTGCACTTTAAGTTACTAATTGTTGCAAATTGTTTCTGTAGGCTACACACTAAAGTGCGCTAGCCGATTTACAGCATTTATAGCATTTACTGTCTGTTTTTTTTTTCCTTGTCTCTGTAATAAAACAAAAAAATCTCTTGTTTTCCCGCCTTACTGAACTAGAGTAGTCCAGTTTCAGAGTTGCTGATCCCTGGGCTTTGTTTTTAGTTCCTGTTACTGATCCATTGCCTTATTAGGGAGGAGGGAAGTTTCTTTGCTTACCAGTGGGAGTGGGAAGCACTGAGCAGCCTTTCTGTCCGATTTGGTGAAGTTTCAGCCAGAAACTAGTAGTCCATTGGTCGTTTTGGGCCAATTCCTAGCTCCTTTCGGCCCCTGCTATAAAACACGCTAAACACGCGTTTTCCAGCTTGTACCAACTCAGCACAGATCCTCGTGGTGGCCTGCAGAGTGATCCAAGCAGCAGAGAGCTAAAAGAGTGACTTTCTACCAGATATAAGTATTTTTGTGGCTTTCCCACTGTTATTTAAGCTAGCGACTGCATTTCGCCTGTTTTACTGCTACTTTAAGTGATTTCTGCATTTTACACTGTTTATTGCACTTTAAGTTACTAATTGTTGCAAATTGTTTCTGTAGGCTACACACTAAAGTGCGCTAGCCGATTTACAGCATTTATAGCATTTACTGTCTGTTTTTCCTTGTCTCTGTAATAAAACAAAAAAAAAATCTCTTGTTTTCCTGCCTTACTGAACTAGAGTAGTCCAGTTTCAGAGTTGCTGATCCCTGGGCTTTGTTTTTAGTTCCTGTTACTGATTCATTGCCTTATTAGGGAGGAGGGAAGTTTCTTTGCTTACCAGTGGGAGTGGGAAGCACTGAGCAGCCTTTCTGTCCGATTTGGTGAAGTTTCAGCCAGAAACTAGTAGTCCATTGGTTGTTTTGGGCCAATTCCTAGCTCCTTTCAGCCCCCTGCTATAAAACACGCTAAACAAGCGTTTTCCAGCTTGTACCAACTCAGCACAGATCCTCGTGGTGGCCTGCAGGGTGATCCAAGCAGCAGAGAGCTAAAAGAGTGACTTTCTACCAGATATAAGTATTTTTGTGGCTTTCCCACTGTTATTTAAGCTAGCAACTGCATTTCGCCTGTTTTATTGCTACTTTAAGTGATTTCTGCATTTTACACTGTTTATTGCACTTTAAGTTACTAATTGTTGCAAATTGTTTCTGTAGGCTACACACTAAAGTGCGCTAGCCGATTTACAGCAATTACTGTCTGCTTTTTGCTTGTCTCTGTAATAAAACAAAAAAATCTCTTGTTTTCCGCCTTACTGAACTAGAGTAGTCCAGTTTCAGAGTTGCTGATCCCTGGGCTTTGTTTTTAGTTCCTGTTACTGATCCATTGCCTTATTAGGAAGGAGGGAAGTTTCTTTGCTTACCAGTGGGAGTGGGAAGCACTGAGCGCCTTTTGTCTGATTTGGTGAAGTTTCAGCCAGAAACTAGTAGTCCATTGGTCGCTTTGGGCCAATTCCTAGCTCCCTTCAGCCCCTGCTATAAAACACGCTAAACGCTGTAAGCACGATTTAGCTGAGTTACCACTGTTGCACACAAGAGCAGCGGTTAAACAAGGTTAAACTATTTGGGCCATCTAAATTCCACTCTTCCAATTTTCCCTTAAAACTACCTTCCTCGAGCTGTACTGCTGATCTAACCAGCATATCCTATAACTGAAAAGTTCATCTCTACTTGATTCCCAAGTAGACTATTCTCTATCTGTAAAGCCTAGCACTTACTCCTACAGTACTTGCACCTTGATAAAGCACTCTTATTATAGATAGTACCCCACCAGCCTAAAACCCACTTCCCCGGAGTCCTTTGAAAGTCTCTTTATCTACTACTTCTAGTATGTCGAGGATCAGTTGCTAGTGTCCTCTCCAGCTCAACTGGTGAACCTGGGAATATTGAGGCAATGTTACAACTGCCTCATGTACACAGACAATCCTCTCCTTCTCCCACAAAACACAAATACATGCGAGAGATGCAACTATACGGCCAAACTGGAGGCTGAGCTCTCTCAACATAGGACTGGCAAGACCAGACAGGAGGAGAAGGTAACCACACACAATACATACCCAGTCACACATGGTACCATCACAACTTCAAATCATACACATACTCACACAAAGACATACTCGGAGGCTCTGATCAAAAATTTACCAAAACAGCAGAGGCCACCAAAGCAGACACCCAAACAACTACCACCTCACGACCCAACACATGCAACACATAGACCACACAGTCAGAGTGTCAAACAGTCACAGCCCTTAAGGCCAAACAAAATGCCAGACACACTTGTCATTGGTGATTCCATAGTCAGACACACTGACGTCCCGCTCACCAGACTGAGTAAAGAGAAGGTCACAGTAAGCTGCCTGTCAGGCGCTAGAATCCGCCACATAACGCAAGCACTCAGGTCTCTCAACAGCAGGTACAAGTACGACTCAGTCATTGTCCACGCTGGTGTCAACGACCTGAGACGTGCCTCCTTGGACTACATGAAAAGGGACATCGAGGAGCTCTCTGATTATGTAGCCCAGGCAGGTATGACCCTGACCTTGAGCAGTATCCTACCTTCACCTAGAATGATGCCACAATACAGTGATAAGATGATCAGCTTTAATAATTGGCTTAAATTCTGGTGTCATTCAAAGGGATCCAATGTCTGTCTGCCTGGGATGACATGCTGGACAAGCCACGCTGTACAAGGGACGGCTTGCACCTGTCACCCTGGGCTTCCGGATATTGGCAAAGGCTCTTGCCACCCCATAGTGCCTTTTTAGGCAAGGCTCAAATTCTAAACCTACCACCCTAGAACACCAAAAGGAAAAAACTAAGGGTAATGCTGCTCAATGCCAGAAGTCTCAATCTCAAGATGCACGCACTCGAGGCCCTTCTCAATATGGAGAACATCGATGTCTGTGCTGTGACAGAAACCTGGTTCAAGGCTCCTGAGAGCACCCCAGCACTAACAGGTTTCACCTCATATCATGCGTTCGGCCCCAAAATCCGGACAACACCAAGAAAGGAGGGGTGTCCATATTCATAAAGGACACCCACACCTCAAGGTTGGTGGCAACGCATGATGCATCGGAGACCATCCAGGTGCAATTAACCATAGGCAAGACTGCTCTGCAATTTGTAGCATGTTACAGGCCACCCTCTCAAACTCAGGAACCTCACATGGCCTTCCTGAAAACATTGGAGGGGATAAATGTATCTCCAAACACCATCATACTAGGTGACTTTAACTACCCTAATATAGACTGGGAACACTACTCAAGCCCGAACACTCTAACCCAAAGATTCCTGGAGTTCATAAACTCAAATGCCATGGAACAACTAGTCACCATCCCCACAAGAGGAGAAAACATACTTGATCTCATCATCACGAACATGGGATCAAAATGTTCAACACCGAAGTATACCCCTCACTGGTGAGATCAGATCATAAACTAATCTCGCTGGAGGTCCTCATCCCGCCCACCTGAAACAAAAAGACCACAGTGAAAAACTTCTCAAAAGCCGATTTCACACTTCTAAAAACTAGTGTGGTCTCCTTTAAGGCCCCTGAGCCAGTGGTAAACATTACTCAAACCGCTGAATCACTTACAAATGCCTTCTACCAGCACCTACAGGACTGCATGGATCAGGCAATCCCAAACAAAACTAAGACTCTCTGTACCAAAGGCAAGCGTCCAGTCTGGTGGACCCCAGCCATAAACAAGCTCTACAACAAAAGGAGGAAGCTACTACAAGATAGAGCAAAATCCTTGAAAGGTAAGACACCTTTGATCATTATAAGTAAAAACTAAGAGCTCTCATAAAATCATCCAAGGCAAATTTTGAGAGAAAAATCGCCAAGGACTCTAAAGAGAATCATAAGGCCTTCTTTAGCTATGTTAGAAACCTAGGAGGAAACTCCCAGATATGCTCAGAATTAGTTCAAAATGATGTGAAAATTACTGAACCTACACACATTGCCAACATACTGGCTGACAGGTTCAGTGCAAACTTCTCCCCTCCCCCCCAAAAGGAGAGATACCTATTCCAGAGGATTGTAGCCCCCGCAAACACCTCCAACGCCCAGGTGAGAACTGCCCTCACTAAGGCAACAAACACAGCATCCATGGGACCGGATGGTGTCCCCGGCTGTGTGCTTCATGAACTCAATGAGGAATTAAACCCACAGTTAGGACAGCTGTTTAATCTTAGCCTCACCTCAGGATACGCACCCAAGGAGTGGCGCACGCGACTGTGGTCCCACTTCATAAGGGCGGTGCCTCCACAGACCCTGGAAATTACCGCCCATTAGCTTGACAAGCCTTATCTGCAAAGCCATGGAGAGGATCATAATGGAACTCATAAATAAAGACATAGGGAACTTGCAGACTTTGGATCCAACTCAGTTTGGCTTTGTCAAAGGCAGATCCTGCCTCTTAAACTTGGTTGACTTTTTCGAGACAGTCACCAAGGCCATTGATGAGGGAAAGGCAGTCCATACAGCCTACCTCGACCTGGCAAAGGCCTTCGACACAATACCCCACTCAGGTATCATCGAAAAACTCATCAGCTTGAATGTAAACCCATACATCACAAGATGGGTTGCAAACTGGCTAAGTGACAGAACCCACAGGGTCAGAGTTGCTGGAGCCATGTCAGACTCAAAGCCTGTCACAAGTGGTGTCCCACAGGGCTCAGTCCTGGGTCCACTCTTGTTCGGCATCTACTTTTCTGAAGTACAAGCAAACACAGGAGGGTTATGGCTGACAAAGTTTGCAGATGACTGCAAACTGGGCCATAGTCGAAAACACATCTGACACAGATATCCTCCAGAAGGGCCTCACAGAAATGGATAACTGGTGCCAGAGCCATGGCCTGAAGTTAAACGCCAAAAATGCATAGTCATACCCTTTGGGAAAAACAAGGCTACCCTAGCTACCATATAGGTGGCAATCCACTGAGCACAGAAAAAGTCATCAGAGATCTGGGGACCCAGGTTGACAGTAGCCTTCGCTTGACACTCATGTTGCTAAAGTAGTTAGGAAAACCTTCTATATCACCCACCTGATCATGAAGGGATTCACATCTAGATCAAGGGAGGTCATCGTCACCCTGTACTCATCACTTATTAGACCTATGATTGAGTACAATGCCCGTTCGAATGTATCTGACCAGACACCTGCTGCAGCTTGAAAGGCCCCAAAGTTCCTCACCAAAAGGATAAAGGGTCTCAAAAATATGTCTTATGCTGCCCGACTGAAAGAACTCCAGCTCTATTCAGTCTCATACCGCTTGCTCAGAGGTGACCTGTGCCTGACATATAAGGCCATGTCAAACCCAGATTTGATGAATATGGTTCACCTCAAAAATCTAGATCCCTCAGAACCACAAGGGCGGGAGACTTAAACCTTGACACGGTTATAAATAGAACGTGCTGGAGGGACAGATTCATCACCCAGAGACTCCCTATGCTGTGGAACAAAATCCCGGTACATGTGAGGCAGAGCACCTCTCTGGTCTTGTTCAAGAGGAATCTTGACCAATGGATGGGAGATTGCAGATATACCCCAGGGATTACTTCAGCGTCACTGCTTGACAGAGGCACAGCAAAATGATAGGCATAGTTTTTATTCAAACTAAAGGGGTGGCGAAAGCCACATAACTATGGGCTAGGCTTATAAATGCCCTTGGGCAGATAGCCTAGTATGAACCTATGAACCTATGAACCTATGTCCTGGTTTTCTGCCTGAATTAGACAATCGTCTAGATATGGGTATAGGAGTATTTTTTTTGCCTGAAGAAAGCAACGACTGGAGCTAGACACTTTGCAAATACCCTGGGGGCAGTAGATAAGCCAAAGGGCAGTGCAGAGAACTGATCGTGCATGTAGCCTGCTTTGAAGCGTAGGTATTTTCTGCAAGACTCCCTAATAGGGATGTGCAGGTATGCTTCTTTTAAGTCTAGTATTGCCAGCCGTGCATCTTTGACTAGCATATGAAGCAGCTGGTGAAGAGTCAGCATCTTGAATTTTGGAATCACCAGAAAGGTATTTATTAGAGTAAAAAGGTCCAGGATAGGATGCCATGTATTGCCTTTTCTGGGTACCAGGAAAAGTCTCAAATAGAATGCTAGTCCCTTTACCTTTTCTGGTACCAACTGAATAGCCCCCATGCTCAAGAGAGTATTTGATTTTGGGCCTCTGCCCACTGATTTGGGAGTAGATCTGGCCACCCCAGTTGGTGCTGGTAAGGTGTGGAAGTGAAATCTGTATCCTTGGGACACTATTTAAAACCCATTTGTCCTGGGTAATGAGTTTCCAGTTTTTGGCTTGCAGACCAATCTTTCCGCCTAAAGGAGCATTCAGTTGGGAAGTGCTTGGAAGTTTTAGAAGCAAGTCACTGAGACTTTTTTCCATAGGAGGGAGTCTCACTACGCCCTGAATTGAGTGTGGAAACTCCCCACTGCTTAGTCATGTGCGTTTCCTGGGAGTGAAACCTGGGCTTTCTGCTATGCCTGGGTTTGGCTTGAGAAGACCTTGAAGAGGATGGAAAGGACCAATTCTTAGAGGGCCAGTGCCTACTAAATCTATGAGGCTGAACTTGTATGAAATCTTTAACAGTTTGCATAGATTTAGCTTTATCTTCCATCTTTTTCGGAAGTTCCTCAGCCTTGTTGCCAAACAGGCGGTCCTGATTTAAGGGAGCATCCAAAAATTTAGCTTTAACATGATCATGTAAAGATTGCTCCTCAAGCCAAACATGCCTTCTGAGAACAGAACCAGTAACAGCAGCCCTACAAGAGGCCTCTAAAGAATCAAATCCACATTGCAAAGTATGTTTTCCAACCTGCTGAGGAAAACGCATTAAATCCTGTAAGTCTTTATTTTCCGCACAGTCAGGAATCATCATTTTCTGTTTAAACAATCCATTAACATGTTGTGGATACTTTAACATAAGAAACGGGCAGTTTAAAGCCCTAATGGCCAAGGGTGCAGAAGGGTAAGCCTTCTTACCCCCATCTACCCAGCACCCTGGAGTCTCTATTAGAAGGGGTAGGATTTTTAGCAGTGGGAGCCTTAATGCCCTTGGGTCCCTGTCAAATAGTCTCTGGATCCATAATAGGATTTTTAAAAAGGAACGTGTGTGAATCAGGAACCCTGTAATATCTGTCAGGTTTTCTGGGAGCAGAAGGCAAGGAATCAAGGGCCAGACTAGATCCCGAAAAAGCATCAACAATGTCTAGTACTGGAGGAAAAGCTAAAGGCCTATGCTCAGGCAAAAGTAAGAAATCCCTAAGCCTCTTTTTTGAATCAGAAAAAGCCTGGCTTTCCAGTGGAAATGCTCCCTTAGAGTAAGGTTTCACCAAAAGAAAAATCCTCTGGAGGGGAAGCAGAGGGGAGAGACACCTCTGCATTAGAATCCTCATAAGTAGATAAGGGCAAATCCAGATCAGAAGAATCAGAAAAATCAGAAGATTCATAAATAACTTCAGTCCTAGGTCTCAGAAGGGGGAGGCTGACTTCCCCTGATTAGAGTTAGATCTTCAGCCATTCTTATTTGTTTTTTAGGCATAGAGGCCTGAGCATTTGGCCTGGGCGTCAGTTTAAGCATGGTTCGAGATTTAGGCCTAAAAGCAAAAAAAGGCGTCGGTTTAATATGCAAGTCCATAGGCCTGAATACACCCTCTGAAGCCAGTGCCTGCACAGCGGCTCTGGAACCATCCAAGGTAGAAACATATGCAGGTTCCATAGTTGAAGCATCTCGCGGCACACTGGACTCCAAATGGGTCTCAGTAGAGGCCTGCGAACTAGAAGTAGCGGGTATCAGGGGCTACGAAAGCACCAGAGTACCGGCGAACTGGTGACTGGCTTAGAAGCGTCAACAGTTTTGGACCTCGGCGGCCACTCTATCCTTGCGGGGTTTTTTTTGGAATCCCGGTAGTCGGACGGCTAGCCAACATTTCTGGATATTTAAACAGAGAACTGAAATACTGTGAGGCGAAAATATACAGACAATGGATAGCGCGCTGATTAAATAAAGCACAACAGCACAGTACGTTGTGGTCAGGGCATAGGCAAGGAATACAGGACAAATGAAAATCTTTATGACGCATTTACTTTCCACAAGTAATGCAATTATTAACTTTTACTGACATCGGTAAGGAGCAAGAAAAAGTTTCCCCAACGGGGTACTTGGCTTTAGTTGAAGACTTCGGTTCTGAAACTCGAAAACGAAAATTTCAGGAGATGGCCAACAGGCACTTGCGAACTGCTTCTGCTTCGGGCACTGCACAGCAAGAAAGACTGATGTAATGGTGTCGGCTGCATGTTTTATACCCTTGACGACCTGATGTCACGGTAGAAGGGACAGCAACTGACGCAGGACCCAAGACTTAATCAGGCCGACTGAGGGTTACTGCAAGCAGATAATCTAAAAGTGATGACTGCAACAGTGAAAAACGAGGAACATCTCCAGCTATACTCTGTGGCATATAGTCTACTCAGAGGCGATCTCTGCTTAACATACAACGCCATGTCAAACCCTGAGCTGTTGGGCATGCTCCACTTAAAGAAATCCTAATCCCTCAGATTCACAAGCTCCAGGGATCTAAACCTAGTCAATCACAATGAACAAAACATGCTGGAGGGATAGGTTCCTGACTCAGACTCCCCATATTCTGGAATAGATTGTCCATAAAGGCAAACTAGATTACCTCCTTAACCCTCCTCAAAAGGAACCTTGACGATTGGATGGGAGACAGGAAATTTACCCCGGGATCACACTAGTCGCCCTGCTAGACAGAGGTCCAGGGAAGTAAATATTGTGGGAAGAAATATCCAGGGAATTGTTATAGCTAGGCCTGTATAGGCCCTAGGGTCGATAGCCTAGTACCACCCTATGAGCCTACACCTAACCTAAACTAATCCTAGCACACACAGTAACCACCTTAAGAAATGCCCTAAACAGAAAAAAAATCTAACAAAAAAACTAAACTTATCGCTACATGCATGCCAAGTATAAATGTTATCTAGCTAACCAAAAGACCATAAGACGTAGATGAGCAAACACACGCAAAGTACTAGTACGAAAGGATACAGTCAACAGAGCTGCTGTCAGGACTGGCTGCAAAACTGACCTGAGGTATCTCTGCTGCAGCAGGTAGTTATTGAGGAAGCAGGGTCTGGTGAGCACAAGTCTTTGGAAGTTGGCAGATACTGGATCCAAGCCTGAACAGACAACCCACAAATTGAGCCCAGATGGAAAAGAAAACATTGCATCAAAACTTACTTGTGCACTGCAGCTAAAACTGAGTCTTCAACTGGATCTCATCACCATGGAATGATGCTTTGCAATGGAAAATCCAGAAGCCGTACTGATACAAGCCCCCTCCCCCCGTGCATCAACTGTAAAGTTTGATGTTAGTCAGAAAAGTCACAGGTTCCTTACTCTAAGTGAAGATAGCGACTTTTATATAAAAAAGAAAAAAAGACGTGAAGCAACACATTTCTAAATGTAAACAGAGTTCCAAAAATGCAGTCAAGTTGAAATGAGGTGTGTGTGAAGATAGAGTCCTGTTCAAGTAGTCTACAGATGCATCTAATCGTGACTTTACTAGAATTTAAGAGGGCTTTCTCTAGTAAAATGGAGTGGGGCTTCAATAAAGCTGCTTCAGAAACTAGGCAACATTTTTCTTCTTAAAGATATGCAACTCCAAAAAAAAAAAAAAAAAACACAAACATTGGGCAATACTGCTGCCTGTAAAAATATCCTACTGCATGGACACTATTGAAAATATTATGGGGTAAAGGAAAATACAGTTTTGTACCTACCATAAATGTAGATGTTAGAGTGCTAATACAGCTGCAGTCATAACAGATGGGTTCTTCTGCAGTCAGGCGGGTCCTCAGTTGGCCGAATTCCAAAGTTTAGGTCCAGCGTCGGTTGTCGTTGTTTCTTCAGACATCAGTGCGACAGGGGTATAAAAGAACCAGCAGACGCCATTTTCTTCAGTTTTTCTTGCCCCAGATGTCAGGTGCCCTCAGAAGGAAGGCAATACATAAAATTATGTAATAATGCAATATAATCAAAGACCAGTAGTTGCAAGCAAATACACCATAAAAGAAGACCCCTAGAGGGGAAGGAGGGAGGCAAACCTGGACTGCAGCTGTATTAGCACTCTAACATCTATATTTATGGTAGGTACAAAACTGTACTATGTTCATCGTGCATACAGCTGCAGTCATAACAGATGGGTAGAATCCCAAAGCTAAGAAAGGGGTGGTAGGCACTATGTGGAGCTAGGAGGAGCCAAAATGCCCTGCAAGACTACAGTGGCAAAGCCTGCTCTAGATTTTGAGTACAATGGTAGGTTGTAGTGCTTAGAGAAGGTATGCACAGAACTCCAAGTGGCTGCTTCTAAGATATCCTTGGGTAGACTCCTCTGAGAAAGGCTGCAGAGGTGGCTGTGGCCCTGGTAGAATGAGTTCTAATGCCTGTAGGTACAGTTTTTCCATGAAAGGAATAGCAAAAGCGTATGCAGTGGGCTATCCATTTTGAGATTGTCTGTTTGGATATTGACTTTCCTTGAGCTCCTACCGCATAGGCCACAAAATGCTGTTCTGATTTTCTGAAAGGCTTTGTTCTGTCCAAATAACGCAGTTGTCTGTGGATGTCCAAGGAATGCAGTAATCTCTCCCCTTTGTTTTGAGGATTAGGATAAAAAGTAGGTAAATGTATGGCCTGATTTAAAGCTACCCTGGATACCACTTTAGGCATAAAGGACGGGTTGGTACGTAATGAAACTCTGTCCTGATGGAAGATAAAAGGCTGGACAGCCATAAGAGCCTGTAGTTCTGAAACTCTACGAGCTGAAGTGATAGCCAGAAGGAAAGCTGTTTCCAGGACAAATATTGTAAATCTGACGAGGCAGCTGGCTCAAAAGGAGGCAAAGTCAGTTTTTCCAGAATGAAATTAAGATCCCAAGCAGGTATTGGTTGTTTTCTTGGAGGTCTTAAATTCTTAGCTCCTCTGAGGAACTGTCTTAGTAGAGGGTGAGAGAATAAAGGTGGATCAGTGTTATATTCTGCAGAAATGGCTGAGGCATGGGTTTTGATGGAGGAGAACAAAAGTCCACTGCTTAGCAGTTCAGCCAAATATTGTAGTATTTGAGGTAAATTCAGTTTTCCAGGGCAATGGCCCTTTTTCTCATTCCAAACACAAAAACGTTTCCATTTTGCAGAGTAAGCTTTTCTAGTTGATGGCCTTCTGGCCTCCAAAATGGCATCCTGCACCTCCTTGGAGAGCAGGGCCTGCTGCGATGCTAAGGAATCTTCCATGCGGCTAGATTAAGTGTTCTCAGCTGACTCTGAAGAGTTTTGAAGCTGTGCTGAGTCAGAAGAAGAGGCATTAGAGGCAGGGTCCATGGTGGGGAATGCGTCAGGCTCCTCAGGAGGGGGTACCAGTGTTGCCTTGGCCAGTCTGGAGCAATGAGGATCATCTTTGGTCTGTCTGCTCTAGTCTTCAATAGGACTTTGGGCAGCAGAGGAAGAGGTGGGAAGGCATAAACTATCATTGATGTCCAACTGAAAGAGAGCGTCCACTCTCCAGGCCTTTGGATGGAAGATCCTGGAGCAGAATTTTGTCAGTTGATTTTTGTGGGAGGCAAAGATCTATGTCTGGCCTTCCCCATTCTTGGATTATTTCTGTAAACTTTTGGATGCAACTTCCATTCGTGTGGATCTGTCATATTCCTGCTTAGGTTGTCTGCCAGCGTGTTTTCCTTGCCTGGCAAGTACTGCGCTTGTAGTTCCATTTGTAAGTCCATGGCCATGTTCCAAAGTGACATGGCCAGTCTGCATAGGGGATAAGAATGTGTTCCTCCCTGCTTGTTTATGTATCACATAACTGTGGTGTTGTCTGTTCTTATCAATAGCTGACCTGGTTGTAGATGGTCCTTGAAAGCTGTAATAGCATTTATCACTACTAGCATTTCTTTTTGATTGATGTGAAGGTGCTTTTCTTTCTGGGTCCATTTGCCCTGAATGCACTGGTCTGTCATGTGTGCCACCCAGGCGTAGTCCGAGGCTTCTGTTGTGATGACGATTTGCTTGAGGCTTGCTGAATGGAAGACCTTTGGCATGCTTGAGCCCACCACAGAAATTCCTTTTGCAGACATGGAATTAGTGGTATTATCGTTTCCAAACTGTGGCTGTGTTGAGACCATATTTTTTTTAGGTACCATTGTAGTTTTCTCATATGCAGCTTTGCACATGAGATTAGCAAGATGCAAGATGCCATGAATCCCAGAGCCTGCAGGATTTTCCTTGCAGTCAGCCTGGTGCGATTTGCCAGTGTTCTGAAGTATTGAATTAGTTGCCCCTGCTTTTCTGGCGTGAGGTAGGCCATCTGGGTGTTTGTGTCCAAATTGGCACCCAGGAAAATTATCTTCCGAGAGGGTATTAGTCTTGATTTCTCTTTGTTGACTGTATCCTAGAGAGTTTAATAACATTATTACATAAGCCAGATGTTTCAGAAGAATGTGCTTGCTGTCCGCTTGGATCAGGCAGTCGTCCAAATAAGGGTATATTTGTATCCCTTGAAGTCTGCAGTAGGCAATTACTGATGCCAGGCATTTCGTGAATACTCTGGGCGCAGTAGATAAACCAAAGGGCAATGCAGAGAATTGATAATGGGTTGAACCTGCAAGAAATCTGAGGTATCTTCTGCAATTTTGTCTGATTGGGACATGCAGGTATGCCTCCTTGAGGTCCAATGTTACCAGCCAAGACTCCTTGCCCAGCATGGGAAGAAGTTGCTGTAGAGTGAGCATCTTGAATTTTGGTACGAGTAGGAATGTGTTTAGGATGGAAAGATCCAAAATAGGTCTTCAATCTTTTCCCTTCCTTGGCACCAGAAATAGCCTGAAATAAAAAACCTTGACCTTGTTCGTGTGTAGGTACCTCTTGAATAGCTTTCATGTTTATAAAATCTGAAATTTGCTTTTGTGCCTCTGCCCTTTGATTGTGTGGCAGGTTTGGCATGCCTTTCAAGCCACCCAACCTCAGCTTTGGGATTTTACCCAAGTGTTATGACTGCAGCAGTGAAACACTATGAACATGGTACAGTTTTGTACCTACCATAAATGTAGATGTTAGTGTCTTCACTGCTGCAGTCCTGGTTACCCACCCTCCATCCCCACTTTCCTACCTGGGACTTGCCTATACCTTACTACCTATACAACCTATTTGGTGTATTTGCTTGTAACTAAAGGAATTGGTTTTCATTTTTTATGTATCTATTAGCAGTGTATTTTGCCTACCTGTTTGGGGGCACCTGACATCTGGGGCAAGAAAAACTGAAGAAAATGGTTTCGGCTGCATCTTGTATACCCCTGGCGCACTGACGTCAGGGAAGAGGTGACAGCAACAGACGCCGGACCAAGACTTTGGAACTCTGGCCGACTGCGGGACCGCCTGACGGCAGGATAACCCAAGTGTAATGACTGCAGCAGTGAAACACGAACATCTTCCACTTCCAAGACATCGAAAAGGCATCTGTTGTCAGTGCCTGGGGGTCTGGTATCCTGGTGGTGGAGGCAAACAGGTCTATTTGAGGTATACGAAAAACACACCAAAGGCCAGCAATTACAGTTCCAAGTATTTATTGATGACAAAATGGTGCTGGTAAAAGCACCAATATAAATTCCATAGTCCTCAGACTAGTTTCGGCATGCACCTTCTTCAGTGAGGATAAAAAATTAAAGCAATTCACCAGTGAATCAGATGCTTTTAAATCACCCCTTAACCAATAGAAAAAAGGTATATTCCATATCATTACGTGATACATGAATATGTAAGAGGCTGTACAGGTAAAGGACAAAATGAAAAGAATATATTCATAATCTCAATACTGTGGGAAATTAATCCACGCGAAATACATAAATATGCACTAACATACACATATTGTATAGAAATACAGAATCATGTGACCTTGGCAACAAGCTAAAAATCATAGTGCCCTAGTCAACTGTCCACTATAGTGGATAAAGTAAGTATAGCTGAATGGGAGTTCAATAGTGGATCAACCTTATAAACATAAAAGGGGCAAAACATATAACATGTCAATATATAAATGTAATCATACAATCAAAAAATGTTCCAAAAATTACATCTAAAATTAAAAATCAGTAATGTAGACACCAGCATTGTAAATAATTCTGCATATACAATATATGATATACAAATTGCATCCGCAAACTTTGGTCATAGATATATTGATGGCAAAAGAGCAGTCATAAAAATAATATCCTTCCTACTAAATATGACTATACCCAAATCCAATATTAAATATGCAGATGCTGATAAGTATATATAGCAACTATAAAATATACTTATCCTAAATACATGAAAATAAAGTCTGAGGTATGACATACAATGCAGTGTGAATCATCCATCATGTGGAGTAAATATGGTATACATGTAGCATCCACAGATCTAGTCTTTGGCATAATAATGACAGAAGAACAATCAAACATTATGTCCATCTTGATAAATGTGACTATACCTAAAAAAATATGCAGATGCAACTAAATACTGAGTACCAATTGTAGGATGTACTCATCCTAACTCCATGGAAAAATAACTCTCCAAAATATAGTGTGGAACTGTGTATCATAGATGGTCATTGAGACCTGGCGGAAATAATGCTCCAAAATGGATGATCCAGTATTTTTCTTTATGACTAAGTATGCTTTGCCAGCCTTGTTGGTTATGTCTATTGCCCATGATTTTATCAGTGATAGTAAACATAAATTTGGCTGTTTTGTGTTTAATAGAATGTTGATATAAAGCATTGGTGGATTTTTTATTGCGACTATCACTCCAATGTTCCCCTATCCTGATTCTCAAGGAACGGGAAGTTTTGCCCACATAAAAGGCATTACATTGACACGTGGCCAAATAGATGACCCAACTAGATGAGCAATTAACAAATGTTCGAACGTCATACACCTTGCTAGTGTTAGCGCTAGTGAATTGTTTAAGCTTATTCACCTGACTACATGAGGTGCAATGATCACAAGGGAAAGTACCCAAAAGTTCATCCCCTGTGATGGTGAGCTGTTCATAACTGGCACCACCACTCTCCTGATGTTTATAGTGTGAAAACAGTGTACCCAAAGTTTTACCTCTCCTGTAAGAGATTGAACATTGGTTTCCCAAAATTTGCCGGAGATAGTCATTAGTTAACAAAATGTTCCAATTGTTGTTGAGAATACCCCTACCAAAAGTGGTAATGAATCTGATGTTATCATCCTTTGGGCGATTTTCCCTGTCTTTATACTGTAACAGTGAATTTCTATCCTGTTTATCCATCCAGACCCTGGCTGATTTAATATCAAAGCCAGAATATCCCCTGTCCAAAAATCTAATCCTCAAATCCTGCTTAGCTGTCTCATAATCAGCAGTTGAGGAGTTGATACGTTTCATTCTCATCAAATATTGAGATTTGGGGATGTTGCGGATGGTGTGGCGTGGGTGCATACTGGAGGCATGGAGTAATGAATTGAACTGTGGATATTTTCTGTGAATTTTTGTATTCAGGGTGTGGTCACAGTTACGATATACTGTGACATCCAAAAAATCAATTACGAACTTATGAGATGTAATAGAAAATTCAATACCCCATATGTTGTTTAAATATTCCACAAATTCAGAAAGATAGGCAGCATCCGCACGCCACACCATCCAGCAATCTAGGTATCTCCTCCAGATGTCCATTTCAACTAGATAGATGTTATGTAAGGGATCGTAAATAAGGCACTCTTCCAGGTATGCCATAAAAAGATCGGCATATATTGGGGCGAAAGAGGCACCCATGGCTGTACCGCTCAGTTGCCAATAACATTCACCTTGGAAATAAAATACATTTTTGTTGAGGACATGTTCAGACATACATATCAGCAGTGTATTAAATCCAGGTGGATAAAGTTCAGCTTTGTTAAGCCAGAATTCCAACGCCTGAAGCCCTGCCCAATGTGGTATGCTGGTATAAAGGGAGTTCACGTCCAAAGTACACATAAGCCAATCAGGATCCAGTTGGGCATCCTCAATAATATTAAGAAATTGGGTTGTGTCTTGTATTCTAGCTCTGACATGTGTCAAAAGTGGTTTCAAATATTGTGTTAAAAATACAGATAATGGTTCAGTCAATGAACCATGACCAGACACAATCGGCCTACCTGGAGGATGTGTAATGGATTTATGAATCTTAGGTAGCAAGTATAGAATCTGCTTCGATGGATCATTAACTTGAAGATGTTGGACTGTCTTTTTGGTAATAATGCCCTCATCCAATGCATCATTAAGGAACATATCTATCTCTTGTTTAAATTTTTTGGTTGGATCCACCCCCATATGCATATAACATGCGGAATCAGATAGTTGTCTAAGGCCTTCCTGAACATAGTAATTCATATTTTGAATTACCACAGCTCCTCCTTTATCAGCTTGAAGTATAACAATGTTATGATTGGATCTAAGTTCAGATAGTGCCTGTTTCTCTTCAGGGGTAATATTATCAGGGGCAATACTACATTCCAAATGCGGAAAATGAAGATCTTTGAGTACTGCTTGTTGAAAAATACCCACAGTATTGAGATTATGAATATATTCTTTTCATTTTGTCCTTTACCTGTACAGCCTCTTACATATTCATGTATCATGTAATGATATGGAATATACCTTTTTTCTGTTGGTTAAGGGGTGATTTAAAAGCATCTATGATTCACTGGTGAATTGCTTTAATTTTTTATCCTCACTGAAGAAGGCGCATGCCGAAACTAGTCTGAGGACTATGGAATTTATATTGGTGCTTTTACCAGCACCATTTCGTCATCAATAAATACTTGGAACTGATATTACTGGCCTTTGGTGTGTTTTTCGTATCTTGGTTTGGCCGTGCAAGCCGTACGTGTGAGGTGTGGTGTTTTGCGCTATTTGAGGTATACCCCACTGGCGACCAGGTACAGGAAGACATTCCGGTGAACCATCCCATTCATGGTTGTTTGTAAAGGTTATGCTGAGATAATCTGCCTGGGAGTTGTGAAGAGTGGATGTAAACTGCTGGAGGGAAAATCCCTGTGAGGTGGCCAGTTTCCAAACCAACAGAGCTAGTCTGCAAAGTTGTTACAATTTGGTCCCTACCTGAGATACCACAGAACCGTGTTGTGCATGAAAATCTTCAATGGGTCTTTCTGGAGGTAAGGTTGGATGGCTCACAGAGCAAGAAGTATTGCCTCCTCTCTCGAACATTGATGTGTTATAGTTTGTTTGGCTTCGGACACAGGCCCTGAACATTTCTTTACCCTAGAGTTGCTCCCTAGCCCAAGTCTGAGGCATCCGTATGCATGACTTGTGTGGGTAGAGGTGGTTGAAGAGATCGACCTGGGCTGCTGGTCACTTGTATCAGCCACGACTGAATTTTAATTTCAAGTAAGGGAGAAGGGGAACCCTGTGCTCCAAAGGATGGAGTGTTGGGTCCAGACTGACCGAAGGCAGAATTGTAACTTCCTCATATGCAGTCTTGCCAAGGGTAGCATCAGTATACTGGCTGCCATGTAGGTCTGAGGTACTGCATTGCTGTCGGTTCTGTTGCTTGACAGATGAAAAGCAGGTGTTCTGTCAGGCATTCCACCTTTTGTGGTGGCAGGTAGGCCTTCATGAGGTCTGTGCGAATTCTGCCCCCCAGGAAGACAATGTCCTCAGTGGGATGCAGGTGTGATACTGGGAAATGTATCTGGAACGAGGGTCTCCTTGCTGTCCGCCTGAATCAGGTCGCCTAGGTAAGGGAATAGTTGGATTCCCTTTGTTCTGCAATAGGCAATCACTGGAGCAAAACATTTTGTGAGCACCCTTGGTGCAGTGGAAAGCCCAAAGGGCAAGGCAGAACTGAAAATGGGATGTGCCTACAAGGAACCTCAAGAATTTTCTGAATCAAGGTTTTATAGGGATGTGGAGGTAAGAATCCTTTATGTCTAGGGTTGCCATGAACCCTTGGGACAATAACTGTGGGGGGGGGGGGGGAATAGGTAGAGTCAACATCCTGAAAGTAGGGACCTTTGAGACGAGAGGTCTAGTATTGGTCTCCAGGGTCCATCAATTCTAGGGACCAGAAAAATTGTGGAGTAGAAACCTTTTGCAGCTGGAGGCACTGGTCAGATGGTGCCCCAAGTCAGCAGAGTTTGCAACACAGGTTGCAAGAGGTGTAATTGTCATGTTGGCGACTGTGGAAAGTACAGTTGTGTACACTTACCATAAATGTAGATGTTAGAGTATTCACTGTTGCAGTCATTACATTTGGGTAATCTGCTGGCAGGATGCCTGATTAACAAAGTCTTGGGTCCTGTGTTGGTTGCTGTCCCTTCGTCCATGACGTCAGGGGTGCAAAACATGCAGCAGACGCCATTACATCAGTTTTTCTTGCCCCAGATGTCAGGGGCCCTCCAAATGGGGAGCAAACAAAATTAAAAAACAAAAATATACCTTCAACCAAAAGCAAATACACCAACAAGGCTTTTAAGCATAGTAAAAGTAGAAGTATAGTCAGAGAAAAAACAGGGGGCTGGAGGGAGGGTAACCAGGACTGCAACACTGAATAAACTCTAACATCTAAATTTTATGGTAAGTGTACACAACTGTACTATGTTCGTGTGTCACTGCTGCAGTCATTACATTTGGGTAGATTCCCAAAGCTATGGTTGGGAGGAGGAAATTATACAGCATTAGGACCAGCTATAAGGCCCTGCAAGACAGCAGTGGCAAAAAGCCAGCTCTGGATTTAGAGAAAATTGGTAAATGATAATGCTTGAAGGAACAGAACTCCAGGTAGAAGCTTCTAGAATATCCCTGGTAGGAATACCTCTGAGAAAGGCTGCAGAAGTAGATGCAGCCCTGGTGGACTGAGATCTGATCCTCTAGGGATAGGTTTTCCATGGTGCTTATAGCAGAAATGAATGCAATGGCTTTATCCATTTAGAAATGGTTCGTTTTGAAATAGCATTTGCTGCTGGGGCAAAGGGGAAGGCTATTAGCAATTGTTCAGATTTTCTTCTAAATTTAGTTCCGTCTAAGTAAAATCTAAGTTGTCTGTGCACGTCCAAGGAATGCAGAATCCATTCCCCTTTATTCTGTGGAATGGGAAAGAAGGCTGGCAAATGAATGGACTGATTAAGAGCCACACTGGAATCCACCTTGTGGCATAAAGGATGGATTGGTCCTCAGAGATACCCTGTCCGCATGAAAGATGATGAAAGGCTCCATTGCCATAAGAACCTGCAATTCAGATATTCCTTCTAGTTGAAGTGACTGCTAAAAGGAAAGCTGTTTTCCAAGAAATAAATTCTGTCTGCAGTAGCAGCTGGCTCAAAAGGAGGTACAGTGAGTTTTTCCAATACAAAGTTAAATTCCCAGGCAAGGGGTTGGAGCTCTCCTGGGTGGTCTCAAGTTTTTGGCCACTCGGAGGTTCTGCTTGAGCAGATGAGAGAAGAGGGGAGGTTCTGTTATAATATGCTGAAATGGCTGAGGCGTGGATTTTAGTGGAAGAAAAGGACAGCCCCTTGTGAAGCATTTCAGTTAAGTATTGCAAAATCTGAGGTAAACTGGGCGCTGCTGTGCTCATCCCTAAAGATTGGTTCCAGGCACAGAATATTTTCCATTTGTCAGCATAAGATTTTCTAGTACTAGGGTCTTCTCACCTCCAAGATGACATCCATCACAGGTTTGCTGAGGGATGTTAAGGGTGAAAGTGATTAGCCAGGCTGCAAGGTTCAACGTTGGAAGCTGAGGGTGCAGAATTTGGTTCTCCTGCTGAGACAGCAAGAAAGGTGTCTGAGGCAGGTGCCATGGAGATATTTGTGACACTGCGAAGGAGTGGGCACCAGTGTTGACGTGGTCAGTCTGGATCAATCAAAATCGCTCTTGGTTTGTCCTGTTTGACTTTTAACAGAACTTTGGAGAGCAGAAGCAGAGAGGGAAAGGCGTAGACTGATAGGTTTTTCCAGATGAAGGACAGAGCATCCAACTTACTAGGCTTCTTTGTGGGGAGTCCTTGTGCAAAACTTGTCCAACTGGTAGTTCTGGGGGGGGGGGGGGGGGGAGGCAAATAGATCTATGTTTGGGCTCCCCCATTTGCTTGTCAACATGTTGAAAATCCGTGGTTCCAGTTTCCATTCGTGTGGGTTCATGAGATTTCTGCTTAGTCCATCTGCCAGTGTATTCAATTTTCCTGGCAGGAATTGAGCTTGTAGGTGCACTTGGTAGCTCAAGGCTGTGTTCCACAATGCCATGGCTAGTCTACAGAGGGGGTAGGAATGTGTACCACATAACTGTGGTGTTGTCAGTCTTTACCATTAGTTGTCCTGGAAGAATGTAGTTCTTGAAGGCTGTCAGTGCATTCTGTATAGCTAACATTTTTTTTTGATTGATATGTAGGTGCATTTAATTTGGGTTCCATTTGCCCTGAATGCACTTCCCTGCCAGGTGAGCCCCCCATGCATAGTCTGATGCATCTGTAGTTAGGGTTTGGGCGGCAAGGGGTAGTGTGAATGGCAGTCCCTTGATTTGGTGGCAGGTCTCTCTAGGAACTCCAGGCGTAGGCAAGGTATGATAGGAATCATGGTTTCCAGGCTGTGACAATGAAACTCCACAGACTTTTTAAGTACCACTGTAGTTTCCTCATATGCAGTCTTGCATATGGAATTAGAAGAACGCAGGAGGCCATGAACCCCAACTCTTGCAGTATTTGTCTTGCAGATAGCAGGGTTTTCTGGCCACTTGTTTGAAGTAAGTTACCAAATGAATTTGTCTGGCGTGAGGAAAGCCATCTGGACAGTTGTATTAAAGCTTGCACCCAGGAATGTAATCTGTTGAGAGGGTACCAGTTGCGATTTCTTTTTGTTTATGGTGTACCCCAGACAAGTTAGAAAGTACAGTTTTGTACCTACCATAAATGTAGATGTTCGAGGATCCACATTGCTGCAGTCCTAACCATTGGGTAGTCCGCTGTCCAGTCGGCCCAAATACCAAAGTATATGGCTGACGTCGGTCAGGGCGCATTAGACTGACGTCAGGACGTCAGGGTACTAATGCGCATGCCCGACGTCATATCCTCAGTCTTTTCTTGCCCCAGATGTCAGAAGACCCTAAAAAGACAAGGCCAAACCCAAAAACACCAAACACTCCTACACCAAAAACATGTACAATATATACAAAATTACAAGAGTATAACCTCACCCACACAACCACCCCTAAACACAGAGGGGAAGGAGGGAGGGTAAATTGGACTGCAGCAATGTGGATCCTCGAACATCTACATTTATGGTAGGTACAAAACTGTACTATGTTCTTCATTCCACATTGCTGCAGTCCTAACCATTGGGTAGAATCCCAAAGCAGAGGTAAGGGAGGCTGGCAAATCATAAGGAAGCAGGAGCTGTCAACATGCCTTGCAAAATAGCTGTGGCAAAACCAGCCCTAGATTTAGAGTAGAGAGGAAGGTGGTAATGCTTAGAGAAAGTATGCACCGAACTCCAAGTAGCTGCCTCCAAAATATCCTTGGTTGCCACTCCCCTTAGAAATGCTGTTGAAGTGGCAGTAGCCCTAGTGGAATGAGGCCTAATCCCAGCTGGAATCTCCTTGCCATGATGGGAATAACAAAATGCAATGCAAAACCCAATCCACTTAGAAATAGTTTGTTTTGACACAGGCTTGCCCTGAGAACTCAAAGCAAAAGAAATAACTGCTGAGACTGTCTAAAATCCTTAGTCCTGCTCAAATAATAACGCAACTGCCTGTGTACATCTAAAGTGTGCAAAATCTGTTCCCCCTTATTTTGGGGATCTGCATAAAAAGTAGGCAAATGAATAGTTTGGTTTAAAGCCACACTAGAAACCACCTAGGCATAAAAGAAGGATTAGTACGTAATGATACCCTATCCTTATGGAAAATCAAAAAAGGCTCTACCGCCATAAGGGCCTGCAATTCAGAAACCCTTCTTGCAGAAGTAATGGCCAACAAAAAAGCAGTCTTCCATGACAAGTATTTCAAGTCAGCAGTAGCCGCAGGCTCAAAAGGTTGTAGAGTAAGTTTCTCCAACACAAAATTGAGATCCCAAGCAGGAGTAGGAGCTCTACGTGGGGGTCTTATATTCTTTGCCCCTCTAAGAAATTGCTTGAACAAAGGATGCGAAAACAATGGTGGGTCACAATCATAGTGAGCTGAAATTGCTGCAGCATGAATCTTAATGGAAGAGAAAGACAAACCTTTGTCCAGTAACTCAGTAAGATATTGAAGAGCCACACTCAAATTAGGCTCAGAAATCTCCAAATTCTTTGCTGCACTCCAAAATAAAAATCTCTTCCATTTTTCTGCGTACACTTTCCTTGTACTAGGTCTTCTGGCTTCCATAATCACATTCAAAACTTGTTGAGGAAGTTGAGACCTGCTGTGTTGCAAAACAGAATATGCCAGGCTGTTAGATGAAAAGAGTGAAGCTTGACATTGAGTAGATGACCGTCCCTCTGAGACAATAGGTGTGGAATCAAAGGTAAAGGCCATGGAGGCTTCTTTACCAGACTCCTCAGTAATGGGTACCAATGTTGCAGAGGCCAATCTGGAGCTATTAAAATCATCCTTGGCTTGTCTCGTCTGACCTTCAGGAGTACCTTTGGGAGAAGAGGCAGAGGTGGAAAGGCATACACATGAAGATTTTTCCAACTGAAAGAAAGAGCATCCACTTTCCAAGCTGTGTGATGAAACCTTTTCGTGCAAAACTTTGGCAGCTGGTGGTTTAGTGGAGAAGCGAACAGATCTATGTCTGGAGTTCCCCATGACACTGTCAATTTCCGAAATACATGAAGATCCAGTTTCCACTGTGGGGATCCATGATTTGCCTGCTTAACACATCTGCTAAGGAGTTCTGTGCTCCGGCAGAAACCTTGCCTGAAGAGTTAGTTGCAAGCTGAGCAGTCTCCCATAAAATCATTGCTTGCCTGCATAGAGGTAAGAATGTGTTCCCCTTGTTTGTTGATGTACCACATGACAGTTGTGTTGTCTGTTAGAATCAACACCTGCCCTGGAAGAAGTAACTCCTTGAAAGCCATTAATGCAAACTGGACTGCTAACATCTCCTTCATGTTGATATGTAGATGCTGTAGTCTGGCAGGCCACTTGTCTTGTATCCACTTTCCATTCAGATGAGCTCCCCAAGCTATGTCTGAGGCATCTGTCGTTAGAATCTGACTCGCCTCTGGCCGGGTCACAGAGAGTCCCTTGTTTAGGTGACATTCCTGAGCCCACCACAAAAATTCCTTTTGAATGCAAGGTATTATTTGAATGAGTGTCCAAATCCTGGCAGTGCTGTGTCCATACATTTTTGAGATACCATTGCAGCTTCCTCATATGCAGTTTGGCACTGGGAAGCACCAGAATACAAGATGCCATGAACCCTAAGGCTTGAAGGACTGTCCTTGCAGTCAGCCCGGACTGAAGAGATAGTTGATGGAAGTAAATGGAAAGATTCTTTTGTTTGTCCGGGGTTAAAAAGGCCATCTGGGCTGCTGTATTCAGTCTCACACCCAGAAAGCACATGTCTTGAGAGGGTACTAGACTGGACTTTATTTCGTTCACAGAATACCCTAGGCATCTTAGCACTGCTATCACATATTCCAAATGCTGTAAAAGGTCTTCCTTTTCTTGAGCCAGAATCAGGCAGTCGTCCAAGTAAGGATAGATTTGAATGCCTTGTAGCCTGAAGTAAGCTATCACTGGAGCCAGAACCTTTGTGAATACTCTGGGCGCAGTAGATAAGCCAAAGGGCAATGCAGAGAACTGATAATGGAAATTTCCAGCTCAAAAACGCAGATACTTCCTGCAACTTAGTCTGATAGGCACATGAAGGTAAGCCTCCTTGAGATCTAAAGTTACCATCCAGTGATCTTTGCCCAGCAGAGGTAAAAGCTGTTGTAGCATCAACATTTTGAACTTGGGAATGTCCAGATAAGTGTTGAGGATAGATAAATCCAAAATTGGTCTCCACGTGTCCCCCTTCTTTGGTACTAGGAACAGGCGAGAATAAAATCCTAGGCCCCTTTCTGGCACAGGGACTGGCTGAATGGCCCCTATTTGGAGTAACAGAGAAATTTGCTTGTGAGCCTCTTTTCTTTGCAGAGGAGGAATGTCTGGCATGCCTTTGAAAGGAGGCAAGGTATGGAAATAAAACCTGTAACCGTGGTGAATGATATCCAAAACCCATCTGTCTTGGGTAATTAAATCCCAATTTTCTTGAAAAGAGCCAGCCTTCCTCCCAAAGGTGCTGCCAGACGAGAATGTACTGGCAGCTGAAAAGGCAGGTCATTGGGTCTGTTTACGAAAGGACTGACCCCTGCCCTCACCAGAAGTCTGAGCAGGTGAACTCCTGTTCTAGGCCTAAAAGAACGTTGAGCTCTGCCCCTACCACGCCTAGACCTACCCCTAGACTGGGAATCATAAGCAGGATATGTCCATCCCTTAGTAGGCCAATTTCTACTAAACTTCGGAGACTGCACCTGCAAAAAATCCTTAACAGTTTGCATAGACTTAGCCTTGTCCTCCATTTTCTTTAAAACTGCTTCCACAGGCGAACCAAACAACACGTCAGACTGTAAAGGAGCATCCAAAATCCTTGTCTTAACATGCTCAGCTAAATTCTGATCCCTCAACCAGGCGTGCCTACGAAGAACAGAACCAGTGGCAGCCACCCTCGAGGAGGCCTGCACAGCATCAAAACCACATTGCAATGAATGCTTACCCACCTGTTCAGACACATGAACTAAATCCTGCAACTCTTTACACTCAATACCTTCCGCCAGAGCATCCACCTTAGACTTCAATTGTGAAAGGAGATAATTTTGAAATTTTAACATGTGAAACTGGCAATTCAACGCCCTCATGGCTAAAGTGGAAGAAGTATACATCTTCTTTCCCCATCTATCCAAAGCCCTTGCCTCTTTATCAGGAGGAACAGGATTTTTAACAACAGAAGCCTTAACACCTTTAGGCCCCTGAGAGACAGTTTCAGGGTCTGCCCTAGGACTCTTAAAAAGATACTTATGAGCTTCAGGCACCCTATAGTACCTATCCAGTTTAACTGGGGCAGGAGGCAAAGAATCAGGGTTCAGGGAAGCCTCTGCAAAAACATCTTCCACCACATTCAGAACAGGAGGTATAGCTAAAGGCCTATGCTGGGGTAAAAACAAGAATTCCCTAAGCCTCTTCCTGGAATCAGAGAAATCCTGACCTTCCCATTTAAAATGCTCCCTCATGGAATGCAGAGTCTCTGAAAATGAAAAATCTTCTGGAGGAGAAGCTGAAGGAGTAGAATCATCCACATCAGAATCAGAATAAGGAGGAAACTCCTGCAAGTCTTCAGCCGAAGACTCGGAAGCCTCCGAACACTGTTCAAAACTCTCAAACTCAGGCTCCACCCTAGGCCTCTTATCAGGAGGGGGCATAGAACCTCTAATCATAGTAATCAAATCTTCTGCCATTTTAAGCCTATGTTTCTTAGGCAAAGATCCTGAAGAGCTAGGAGAAACCCCTACTGAAGTTAAACCTGGCCTGCCTCTCAAAGAAGCCTTGGAAACAGAAGGGGAGGCTCTAACCACCTTAGGAAGAGAGGGAAGAACAGCCACCTGAGAAGCCCCTTCAGCCTGGCCTACCTCCTGAGAGGACACATCCTGTAACAGTAAAGTCTCTCCCTGAGACTCCAAAGAAACTCCTGGCAAAACCTCTGGCTCCACTGAGCCTTCTAAAGAACCGGCGTCCGGGACTGCGGTTCTTCTACTCTAGGCTTTGCTGCTTTGTCCTTGCGCTTTTGACGAAGCGGCCGGAGCATCCGGCGGCATTTTATAATTACAACGCTTCCCAAAACTAACCTGGCACAGTCTAACCTTCTCTTAATAGTGCGTTTGTTAAATCTAGCACAAGAGCGGCATCCAACAACGTCGTGCTCAGGCCCTAAACAAGGTATACACAAGGTATGGTAATCCCTATGAGGTATCGGTTTCCCACAAGAAATACAGTTATTCACTTTTTCTGACATCCGGTTAAATACTGAGGCAAGAAAAAACCAAAATATTCCCCAACGGGGTACTTAGCCAACTTTGATTCGGTCTGAAACTCCGACTTCAGAAAATTTCAGAACGCCAACCTGCACTCGCAAAACTGCTTCTGCATCGGACCATGCGGCAAAAAAGACAGAGGATATGACGTCGGGCATGCTCATTAGTACCCTGACGTCAGTCTAATGCGCCCTGACAGACGTCAGCCATATACTTTGGTATTCGGGCCGAATGGACAGCGGACTACCCAATGGTTAGGACTGCAGCAATGTGGAATGAAGAACATCCTTTATTACAAATGCCAGATGATTTAGAAGTATGCCCTGGTTTTCTGCCTGAATTAGACAATCGTCCAGGTATGGATATATTTGAATATTACTTTGCCTGCAAAATGCAATTACTGGAGCCAGGCACTTTGTGAATACCCTGGGCGCAGTAGACAAGCCAAAGGGCAGTGCAGAGAACTGATAATGCAAGTAACCTGCTTTGAAGTGTAGGTGGCTTCCCTGATTGGATGTGCAGGTATGCTTCTTTTAAATCTACAGTTGCCAAACCAGGCATCTTTGCCTAGTATAGGAAGTAACTGTCAGCATCTTGAATTTTGGAATGTCCAGAAAGGTGTTTACAGTAGACAGGTCCTGAATTGGACGCTATGATTTGTCTTTTTTGGGTACAGGAAAAGTCTGGAATAGAAACCTTGTCCAGTTTCCTCTTCTGGTACCAGTTGAATAGCCCCCATATTTAAGAGGGTAAGTACTTGTTTTTGAGCCTCTGCCCACTAATTTGGGGGCAGGTCTGGTCACCAGCTTGGTGTTGGCAATGTGTGGAAATGAAATCTGCATCACTGGGACACTATTTAAAACCCATTTGCCCTAGGTTAGGAGTTCCCAGTTTTTTGCATGGAGAGCAATCTCCCCCCCCCCCCCCCCAAATGGGCGGCTAAAAGGTAAGTGCTTGGTAATTTTAAAGTAAAGTCATTGAGACTGTTAACCATAGGGGGTGTCTTATTTCCAGATTTGGAATTGGAGCCCCCCCCCCCTCAATTGCTTAGTTCTGAGAGTCCCTTGGGACTAAAACCTGGTGTTTTTGGTGTGTCGGGGTTTGGCTTGAGAGGATCTAGAAGGAGCTGGAAAGGACCAATTCTTCAATTCTTGGTAGGCCAGTGCCTACTAAACCTTGGAGGTTGTACTTGTAAGAAATCTTTTACAGTTTGCATAGACTTAGCTTTATCTTCCATCTTTTTTAGAACTTCAGCCTTACTGCCGAACAGGCGGTCCTGATTTAAAGGAGCATCCAACAATTTTGCTTTAACATGATCAGGCAGAGATTGCTCCTCAAGTCAAGCATGCCTTCTAAGCACACACCTAGTAACAGCAGCCCTGCAGGAGGCCTCTAAAGAATCAAAATCATATTGCAAAGTATGTTTTCCAACTTAAGCAGAATGCAATAAATCCTGTAAATCTTTATTTTCCACACAGTCAGAAATAATCATTTTCTGTTTAAGCAGTTCAATAATATGCTATTGATATTTTAACATATGAAATTGGCAGTTTAAAGCCCCGATTGCCAAGGTTGCAGAAGAATAAACCTTTTTACCCCATCTATCCAGCGCCCTGGAGTCTCTATCAGAAGGGGTAGGATTTTTAGCAGTAGAAGCTTTAATGCCCTTGGGCCCATGAGAAATGGTTTCTGGATCTGCAACAGGATTTTTGAAAAGGAACTTTGGGACTCAGGAACCCTGTAGTATCTGTCAGGTTTACTAGGAGCTGGAGGCAGTGAATCAGGGGCCATACTGGATTCTGTAAACACTAACAATGTCTAGTACAGGACGTATAGCCAAAGGCCTATGCTGAGGTAGAAGGAAATCCCCAAGCCTCTTTTTTGAATCAGAAAATTCCTGACTTTCGCAGTGGAAATGGTCCCTTAAGGTATGTAAAATTTCCCTGAAAGAAAAGTCCTCAGGGGGGAAGCAGAGGGAATGGAATCCTCTGCATCAGAATCCTCATAAGTAGATATGGACAAATACAGGTGATTAGAAGAGTCAGAAGAAAAGTACAGTTTTGTACCTACCATAAATGTAGATGTTCGAGTGTTGACACTGCTGCAGTCATTACACTTAGGTTATCCTGCCATCAGGCGGTTTCCCCAGTCGGCCAGAGTTCCAAAGTCTTGGTCCGGTGTTGGTTGCTGTCGCCTCCACCCTGACGTCAGTGCGACAGGGGTATACAAGATGCAGCTGACGCCATTTTCTTCAGTTTGTCTTGAACCAGATGTCAGGTGCCCCCCAAATAGGTAGGCAATTCAAATTGCTAATAAAACAAATAAGAACAGCAAACAAAAACTTTACCAGCAAATACACCCCCCCCCAAAGGTGGTGAAGAGTGGTAGACCTAGGTACGTATTAGCAAAGTAGAGGGGATGGAGGGAGGGTAACCTGGACTGCAGCAGTGTCTACACTTGACCATCTACATTTATGGTAGGTACAAAACTGTACTATGTTCATCGTGTTACACTACTGCAGTCATTACACTTGGGTAGAATCCCAAAGCTGAGGTTGGGTGGCTGGTTCTATAATGCATTAGGGGTGGCTATAAGGCCCTGCAACACTGCAGAGTTGAAGCCGGCTCTGGATCTGGAGTATAGAGACAGATGTTTGGTAAAGGTATACACAGAGCTCCATGTTGCTGCTTCCAAAATATCCTTGGTAGGTACCCCTCTGAGGTAGGCCGTTGATGTGGCTGTTGCCCTGGTGGAGTGAGGTCTAATCCTGGTAGGCACAGGTTTCCCATGGTGCATACAGCAGAAACGTATGCAATGTCCTATCCATTTGGAAATAGTCTATTTTGAAATGGCTTTTCCCTGTGCACCTGCAGCATATGCTACCAATAATTGCTCAGATTTTCTGAAAACTTTGGTTTTGTCCAAGTAGAAGTGTAACTGCCTGTGAATGTCCAATGAGTGCAGTAGTCTCTCCCCTTTATTCTGTGGTTTTGGATAAAAATTTGGCAAATAGTTTGGTTTAGAGACACACTTGAAACCACCTTAGGCATAAAAGTAGGGTTAGTTCTTAAGGACACCCTGTCCTGGTGGAAAATGAGGAAAGGTTCCACTGCCATTAGTGCCTGTAATTCTGAAACTCTTCTTGCTGATATAAGTGCCAGGAGCAGAGCAGTTTTCCAAGAGATGTATTTTAATTCTGCTGTGCTAGCTGGCTCAGAGGGAGGTAAAGTTATTTTCCAAAACAAAGTTGAGGTCCCAAGTTGGAGCAGGTGCTCTACGGGGCAGTCTTATGTTTTCCCCTCTGAGGTATTGTTTTAGGAAAGGATTAGAAAAAAGTGGTGGATCCGTGTTGTAATGAGCAGAGATGGCAGAGGCATGGATCTTGATGGATAAAAAGGAGAGGCCTTTGTCCAGCATCTCAGTCAAATACTGTAGTATGCGAGGAATGTTTGGCACAAGAGGGGTCAAGGCTGTGAGCCTGGTTCCAGGAACAGAATCTTTTCCACTTATCCGAATAGGCTTTCCTGGTACTAGGCCTTCTGGCCTCCAGGATGACATCCATAACAGCTTTGGAGAGAGGCACTGCTTGTTTTGCTAAGGTATCTTCCATGCAGCGAGGTTTAAAGTCCTTAGCTGGCTGTGGAGAATCTGATTGTTGTTCTGAGAGAGTAGATGTGGTGTTTGAGGCAAAATCCAAGGTGGTCCTTGTGCTAGGTTTTTTAAGATTGGATACCAGTGCTGGCGTGGCCAGTCTGGTGCAACCAGGATCATTTTTGGCCCCTCTTGCCTGGCTTTTATGAGTACCTTTGGAAGAAGAGGCAGTGGTGGGAATGCGTATACTGATAGATTTTTCCAGCTGAATGAGAGGGCATCCACTTTCCATGCTTGTGGATGGTAACTCCTGCAGAATTTCTGTAGCTGGCAATTCTTTGGTGATGCAAACAGATCTATGTCCGGGCTCCATTTCTGTGTGATCACTCTGAATATTTGTGGATTCACAACCCATTCGTGTGGATCCAAGGTATTTCTGCTTAAGTCGTCTGCCAGTGTGTTTTTCTCTCCTGGCAGGAATTGTGCTTGTAGATGAACTTGCGTACAGCTGTGTCCCACAAGGTCATTGCTGGTCTGCAGACGGGGTATGAATGGGTGCCCCCTTGTTTATGTACCACATGACTGTGGTGGTGTCTGTCTTTAGTAGTAGTTGTCCTGGATGTAAGCAGGTCCTTGAAAGCTATAAGGGCATTTTGTACTACTAGCATCTCTTTGGTTGATGTGAAGATGCTTTTGTTCTATAGGCCACTTGCCCTGAATGCATCTTCCTGCCATGTGTGCTCCCCAGACGTAATCAGATGCATCTGTTGTCAGTGTTTGCCTTGTGTGGGTTGAGTAAAAGGCTGCCCCTTGTTGAGGTGACAAGCTTGAGCCCACCATCGAAACTCCTTCTGAACGCAAGGTATTAGTGGTATAACTGTTTCCAAACTTTGACAGTGTTGAGACCATACACTCTTTAGGTACCACTGTAGTTTCCTCATATGCAGTCTGGCATATGGAATTAGTAGTATGCAAGATGCCATGTAGCCCAAGGCCTGCAGAATTTTTCTTGCAGGGAGTTGCGTCTGTTGCCATCAAGTGAAAGTATTGAGTCAAAACGTTTTTGCTTGTCTGGCGTTAGATAAGCCATCTGGGCCGCTGTGTTCAAGCTGGCACCCAGGAATATTATGTGTTGTGAGGGCACTAGTTTGGATTTCTTTTCGTTTACTGTGTACCCCAGGCAACTTAGTAAGTTTTTTACAAACGCTAGATGCTTTAGGAGAATGTCTTTGCTCTCTGCTTGAATTAGGCAGTCGTCCAGATATGGGTAAATTTGAATTCCTCTGTCTGCAAAATGCAGTTACTGGTGCCAGGCACTTTGTGAAGACCCTGGGAGCAGTAGATAAACCAAAAGGCAGTGCAGAGAATTGATAATGCATTGGACCAGCTATGAATCTGAGGTATATTCTGCAGTTTTGTCTGATGACATGCAGGTATGCCTCCTTGCGGTCCTAAGTCACGAGCCAGGCTTGCTTGCCAAGCATGGGAAGAAGCTGCTGTAATGTCAACATTTTGAATTTTGGAACATCCAGTTAAGTGTTTAGAGATGAAAGATCCAGAATAGGCCTCCAGGCTTCGTCTTTTCTGGGTACCAGAAAGAGTCTTGAGTAATATCCTTGTTCCTGCTGAGGTACCTTTTGAATAGCTCCCATGGTCATGAGTGCTGCCTCTGCCCATTGATTTGGTGGCAGATTTGGAATTCCTTTTAACCTTTACAGAGTGTGAAAGTGGAACCTGTAACCTTGTGAAATACTGAGAACCCATTTGTCTGTGGTGATCATATGCCAATTCTGATAGAAAAGAGCCAGTTTTCCTCCCAGTGGGGCTGCCAAGAGAGAAATGTTTGGCAGCTGTAGCGGGAAGTCATTGGGACTTTTTTGTAAGGTTGTCTGTCTTCTCCTTTCTGGCCTGGTGCACCCCCATTGTCGAGGCCTGTATGGGTCTTGTGGCTGTCCTCTGCCTCTTTGGACGTCTGTATTTGCCCCTTTGAGGTCGGTCTGTAACAGGAAAGGACCAATTTTTCATTGGCCAGTTTCTGCTAAATCTTGGAGGCTGTACTTGTAAGAAATCTTTCACTGTTTGCATAGATTTTGCCTTATCCTCCATTTTCTTTAGTACCTCTTCTGCCTTAACTCCAAATAGGACATCATGCTGCAAGGGTGCATCCAGTAGTTTTGCTTTAACATGATCTGGCAATGCATGTTCCTTTAACCATGCGTGTCTTCTAATGACAGAGCATGTAGCTGCTGCCCTGCAGGAGGCCTCTAAAGAATCAAAAAGTACAGTTTTGTACCTACCATAAATGTAGATGTCCGAACTGGATAGCATCTGCAGTCATAACAACTGGGTTGTCCTGTCGTCAGGCAGCCCTTCGGTCGGCCGGATTCCAAAGTCCGGGTCCGGCTTCGGCTGATGTCGCACTTCACCCGACGTCATCTCTGCTGGTCTTCGGGTATAAAGGCATCAGCCGACGCCATTTTCTTCAGTGTTTCTTGCCCCAGATGCCAGTTACCCTCTTGGAAGGCTAAATTTTGGGTAAAAATGCCAATGTTTCCCAAAGGATAGAAGGCAAACACAAAAAATAAGCATGTATGTACATGTACACAAACAAATACACCATAAGAGACTCCCCCCCACCAGCTAGCTATTAGGAGGGTAAATACCCTAGGAGTACCACAGAGGGGAAGGAGGGAGGGTAATCCTGACTGCAGATGCTATCCAGTTCGGACATCTACATTTATGGTAGGTACAAAACTGTACTATGTCCTTCATGGATGCATCTGCAGTCATAACAACTGGGTAGAATACCATAGCCAACTAGGGGAGGAGGAAGAATAGATTATGGTGTGGTTAGGATCCCTTGCAGTACAGCAGTGGCAAACCCTGCTCGGGATCTGGAATACAGAGGTAAATTATAATGCTTGGCAAATGTATGCACGGAGGTCCAAGTAGCCGCCTCAATAATGTCCTTGGTTGCCACTCCCCGTAAGAAGGCTGTGGTAGTGGCTGTTGCTCTTGTAGAATGAGGTCGTATGTTCTGTGGAATTGGTTTTCCATGGAAGGAGTAACAGAATCGTATGCAATTTCCTATCCATTTGGAGATTGTCTGTTTGGAAATTGCTTTTCCTTCCCTTCCTGTTGCATAGGCTACAAAAAGCTGGTCAGTTTTTCTGTTACTTTTTGTTCTGTCCAGGTAGTAGCGTAGCTGTCTGTGTACATCCAAGGTATGCAGCATTCTTTCCCTCTGTTTTGTGGGTTGGGGAAGAAGGTAGGTAGGTGGATTGCCTGGTTTAGGGACACTCTGGATACCACCTTAGGCATAAATGTAGGATTAGTCCTCATGGACACTCTGTCTTGGTGGAAGATTAGGAAGGGTTGTACTGCCATTAGGGCCTGAAGTTCAGAAACCCTCCTTGCTGAGGTTATTGCCAGTAGGAAAGCAGTTTTCCATGAAAGATGCTGTAGGTCTGCTGTTGCTGCTGGTTCAAAAGGTGCAGTGTCAACTTTTCTAGCACAAAGTTCAAATCCCAAGCTGGCAGAGGTGGTTTCCTAGGAGGTTTTACATTCTTGATCCCTCTGAGGAACTGTCTGAGTAGAGGATGTGAGAAGACAGGTGGATCAAAGCTGTATTCTGCTGAAATAGCTGATGCATGTATCTTGATGGAGGAATAGGACAGGCCTGTATGTAGAAGCTCTGCCAAGTACTCCAGAATGTTAGCCATATCTATATTCGACACATCCTTCCCTCTTTCAGCACTCCAAATGACAAACCTTTTCCATTTCCCTGCATAGTTCCTTCTTGTTGAAGGTCTGCGGGCTTCAAGTATAATGTCTTTAACCCTTTGGGAGAGATCTGGAATAGTTGCTGCTACGTGATGTGCCATGCAGTCAGCTGCAACGTTTTTAGGTTTGGATGCATGATGCTGTAGTTGTTCCGAGTTAACATCAAAGGCATCAGGGGTATTGACCACATTTTGTCCAGAGACATGCTCCTCAGCAATGGGTACCAGTGTTGTCTTGGCCAGTTTGGAGCTATCAGGATTATCCTTGGACGTTCCTCCTTGATTTTTAGTAATACCTTGTGTATCAAGGGAAGAGGTGGGAATGCATATGCTGTCAGGCCTTTCCAGCTGAAGGAGAGCGAATCCACTTTCGATGCAAGTGGATGGAATGTCCTTGTGCAGAATTTTTTGAGCTGGTGGTTGAGAGGGGAAGGAATAGATCTATTTGTGGCATTCCCCATTTCTTTGCGATGGTCTTGATGTCCGGGTGTAGCATCCATTCGTGAGCATCCGAGGTGGTTCTGCTTAACATGTCTGCTAGAGTGTTCTTCTTTCCCGGTACAAACATTGCCTGTAACTGGATGTTGTAGCTGAGTGCCAGGTTCCAAAGGTCCAAAGTCATTCTGCATAGGGGGTATGAATGAGTGCCTCCTTGTTCGTTGATGTACCACATGACTGTGGTGTTGTCTGTCCTTATCATCAAATGGCCTTCTTTGAGAAATGGTCTGAATTTTTGGATTGCCAGTTTTACTGCCAGCATTTCTTTTAGGTTGATGTGCAGGTGAAGTTGGTCCTGCGTCCACAATCCTTGCACGCATTTGTCCAGCATGTGAGCCCCCCATCCTAGGTCTGAGGCGTCTGTTGTGATGGTTTGGCTTGCTTGATATTTGTGAAAGGGTAAGCCTGGGTTTGACTGGCATGCTTGAGCCCACCATAGGAACTCCTGTTTTAGGCATGGAATTAGTGGAATTTCTGTTTCTAGGCTGTGCCTGTGTTGGGACCATAAATTCTTTAGGTACCACTGTAGTTTTCTCATATGCAGTCTGGCATGTGGAACCAAGATTATGCAGGATGCCATGAAGCCCAAGGCCTGCAGAACTTTTCTTGCTGTTAGCTTGCTGTGGTTTGTTAGTGCCAAGAAGTAAAGAGGGAGATCTTTTTGTTTTTCTGCAGTTAGGAATGCCATTTGTTTTACTGTGTCCAATTCAGCCCAAGAATGTCCTTGTTTGGGATGGAATCAGCCTTGATTTTTGCAAATTGACTGTGTATCCCAGTGCTTGTAGCAAGTAAATGACCCTTTGTAAATCTGTTGTCAGCTTGCTTTTGTTGTCCCCTTGTAGCAGGCAGTCGTCCAGGTATGGATAAATTTGGATTCCCTGTAGTCTGCAGTGGGCGATTACTGATGCCAGGCATTTTGTGAATACTCTGGGCGCAGTAGATAAGCCAAAGGGCAATGCTGAGAATTGATAGTGCTCTGATCCTGCAAGAAATCTGAGGTATCTTCTGCAAATTGGTCGGCAAAATCCACTTGTCTTTTGTGATATAGTGCCAGTTCTTTGAAAAGAAGGTTAATTTTCCGCCTAAGGGTGCTGCTATTTGTTCCCTGGTAGGCGGAGTTAGAATCAAGTCACTGTGATTGCCCTGTTGTAGTGGTAGTGGCTGTGCCTGTGGCTCTGTTATTACCTTGCCACTGTCGTCCTCTGTAGGCACCCCCTCTGGTTTGATTTCTGCCTCTGGAACGTCTATTCCTGCCCCTTTGGGATCTTGTGGAGTCAGGAAAGGACCAATTTTTGGCAGGCCAGTTCCTGCTAAACCTTGGGGGCTGAACCTGCAAGAAATCTTTAACCGTTTGTACAGATTTTGCCTTTTCTTCCATTTTCTTCATTACCTGCTGGGCAGGTGTACCAAACAAACTGGTCTTATCCATAGGAGCATCTAATAACTTAGCTTTAACATGATCCGGTAAAACTTGTTCCTTCAGCCATGCATGTTTTCTTATCACTGTGCCAGTCATGGCTGATCTAAATGAAGCCTCCAGTGCATCATAGCCACATTTTAAGGAATGGTTACTAACCTGTTGTATGTTATTTACCATTTCTAATAGATTTTTCTTATCTATAGCGTCAGAGGATAGCTTTTTAGTTAACTGATCAAGCATAAACTCTTGGTATTGTATCATGTGAAACTGACAGTTTAAAGCTCTAGCTGAGAGAGTAGCAGAGGTGTAAACCTTTTGCCCCATCTGTCTAAAGACCTGGCTTCCCTTTCAGAAGGAATAGGGTTTTTTGCTGTGGTTGAGGCTACTGCCTTAGGGCCCTGGGATATAGTTTCGGGGTCTGCAAGAGGGGCCTTGTATAGGTGATGAGTGTCTGGCACCCTGTAAAATCTATCTGGTTTGGCAGGTGCTGGAGGTAAAGAATCTGGTGCAGTGCAAACATCATTAAATGCATCGTCCACAACAGAGAGGACAGGAGGTATAGCTAAGGGCCTGTGTTGTGGTAGGTGCAGAAAAGTCCTAAGTCTTTTCTGGAGTCTGAAAATCCTGTTCCTGCCATTGGAAATATTCTCTCATGGCATGTAAGGTTTCCCCAAAGGAGAATTCTTCTGGTGGGGAAGCAGCTGGAATGGATTCTTCAGCATCTGAGTCCTCAAAATTGGAGAAAGGAGCCTCTGGCTGGTCTGTAATATCGGAGTCTTCCGCAGAATCATCAGAGGACACAGGCTCGAGGGGCTCTGCTCTAGGTCTCTTTTCTGGGGGCTGAGAGGCCCTGTCTGGGTGAGATTGAGATCCCCTAATTAAGGATATTAAATCTTCTGCCAGAGTAAGCATTTGTGAACTAGAAGTGGGCCTGGTTGAGGGTGGTTTAACAGGCACTGACTTAGTAGATTTGGCTGCTTTAGCCCTGGTGAAGGCCTTAATAGACATGGCTGCAGGAGGCCTAGCTGCACCACGTGCTGGGGTAGAGACATCCAAAGGGATGGTGTCTGATAAGTCACTAGTAACCACTGTAGTAGGTAAAATTTCTGAGGCCGATTCAAGTAAGGTAACCGGAACCTCAGTAGTAGTCATTGATTCGCTGTACTCTGATCAGTTTTCGGTTTCGCGAAACAGAGACACTCGCGTTTTGCTTAACCATGGTTTGCCCCGAAACCCCGGACCGCGAGTGTCGGTCTTTTTCTTTGCGTTTTAATAATTTGGGTAGTCGGAGGATCCGGCGGCATAATGTACGCAAATTCAGAGCCGAAAAACTGTTCAGCAAACTCCGACCGGCGTCTAAGTGTTCGTCGGTTGAAAGAAGCACAGGCGAACAGGCTGCTACGTCGTGGTCTGGGCCTAAACAAGGCAAACAGTAAGAGTGGAAATCTTTATGAGGTATTTGTTTCCCACAAGTTAAACAGTTATTGACTTTTTCTGACATCGGCTGAGGCAAGAAAGAGTCCCCAACGGGTACTTAGCTTTAGAAGTCTTCGAAGGAGTATTCGGTAGTAGTAATCTCTGGATCTGACCGACCGGCACTTGCGAACAGCTTCTGCTTCGGGCGCCACGCGGCAAGAAAGACTGAAGAAAATGGCGTCGGCTGATGCCTTTATACCCGAAGACCAGCAGAGATGACGTCGGGTGAAGTGCGACATCAGCCGAAGCCGGACCCGGACTTTGGAATCCGGCCGACCGAAGGGCTCCCTGACGACAGGACAACCCAGTTGTTATTACTGCAGATGCATCCATGAAGGACATCCACATTGCAAAGTAAGTTTTCCCACTTGTTCAGCAGCATGCAATAAATCTTGCATTTCTTTAAAATTAGGAGGCTCTGTATCTGAAAGCATTTTTTGTTTCAACTGAGACATCAGAAATTGCTGGCATTTTAACATGTGAAATTGACAACTCAAAGCCCTCGTTGCTAAAGTTGCAGATGTATGTACCTTCTTTCCCCATCTGTCTAATGCTCTGGAGTCTGTCAGAGGGAACTGGGTTCTTTGCTGATGAGGCCTTGACCCCTTTGGGTCCCTGAGAAATAGTTTCTGGGTCTGCCACTGGGCTTTTATACAGAAATACTCTAATACCTGTCTGGTTTAACTGGAGCTGGAGGTAAAGAATCCTGGATTCAGTATACACATCATCCACAATGTCTAACACTGGCAGAATAGCCAGGGGTCTGTGTTGAGGTAAAAGTAGGAATTCCTTGAGCCTTTTCTTGGATTCTGAGTAATCCTGGCCCTCCCAATGGAAATGCTCCCTCATGGTGTGTAAAGTTTCCCCAAAAAAGAGTAATCCTCTGGGGGAGAGGCTGATGGAATTGATTCCTCAGCATCAGAATCCTCATAAGGGGGTAAAGAGTAACCTAGGTCTGAGGAAGACTGAGGAAATGGACAGCTGGTCGGAGGAGTCTGAATCCACATCCTGTCTGGGCCTTTTGTCAGGAGGTTGATGGGACCCCCTGATAAGTGATCAGGTCTTCGGCTATTTTGAGCATTTGTTTCTTAGGCATGGAGGCCTGCCCTGGAGACTGATTCCTTAGATTTAAGAGGTGGTTTAGACTTAGAAGAGGGTTTAAGGCTAAGCTGACTAGGCCTGAATACACCCTCTGATGTAGCAGGAGGCCCATGTACACCGTATCCCTCTGCAAGGTCTGTTTCGGTAGTCTGTAAAACTTGGGCGTCCGATGGCCCAGCCATCTCCACTAAGGAGTCGGTGGTTGCCTGTGGTTCTGCTGAAGCAGTCGTCAGGGACTGCGAAGGAGCCTCGCTGAAAACCAGAGAACCAGCGACTGGCCTAGAAGAGGCGTCGTAGTCCGTTTTGGGCCTCGGATGCCTGTCTTTGTGCTTTTTAAGTATTGTGGTAGTCGGAAGTTCCGATGGCATCGTATAATTAAATTTTCTGCCTAAGTAGTGTCAGGCAAAATCAAACAGACTTTTAATAGTGCGCTTGTTAAACCTAGCACAAAACCGACAACCAGTGACGTTGTGGTCTGGGCCTAGGCATGGGATACAATAGGAATGGAAATCCTTATGAGATATTTGCTTCCCACAAGAAATACAGTTATTAACTTTTACTGCTAATCGGACTGAGGCAAGAAAAAGTTTCCCCAACGGGGTACTTAGCTTTGTAGAAAACTTCGGGTCTGGATTCGGAAATGAAAATCTCAGGAGTCGGCCGACCAGCACTTGCAAACTGCTTTTGCTTCGGGCACCTTGTGGCAAGAAAGACTGAAGAAAATGGCGTCGGCTGCATCTTGTATGCTCCTGTCCCACCGACGTCAGGGAGGAGGCGACAGCAACTGACACCGGACCAAGACTTTGGAACTCTGGCCGACTGGGGAACCGCCTGACAGCAGGATAACCCAAGTGTAATGACTGTAGCAGTGTAACACGATGAGCATCAGAGTCCAGATCAGATTCATAGACAAGCTCAGCCCTAGGCCTCTTAGAAAGGAGGAGGGGGGTTGACTATCCCTTGATTAGAGTAATTAAATCTTCAGCCATTTTGATAATTTGTTTAGGCATAAGGGCCTGAACATGTGACCTGGGCGTCAGTTTTTAGACAGATGGAGATTTAGGTCTTTGTACTGAAGGTGGAGTTTAACATGCAAGTCTGCAGGCCCGAATACACCCTCAGAAGTCTGTGCCTGCATAGCGGCTCCGGACCCATCCAAGGTAGAGACATCCGCGGGTTCTATAGGTGAAGCATCTCGCGGCATACCGGAGTCCAAATGGGTCTCAGTAGAGGCCTGTGAATCAGAAGCAGCAGGTATCAGGGGCTGCGAAAGCACCTTACTGAGTACTGGCGAACTGGCGACTGGCTTAGAAGTGCCGTCTGCAGTTCTGGACCTTGACTGCCTGTCTGTATATATTTGTGTTTTTTTCGGAATGCCGGTAGTCGGATGGCTAACTGATGACATTTCTGGATAATTAAACAGAGAACCGAAATATTTAGAGGCAAAAATGTACCGACAGATAGTGCGCTGATTAAATAAGGCACAAAACCGACAGCAAGGTACGTTGTTGATCAGAGCCTAGGCAAGGAATAGCGTACAAATGAAAATCATTATGAGGTATTTGCTTTCCAGAAGTGATGCCATTATTAACTTTTACTGACATTTGTAAGGAGCAAGGAAGTTTCCCCAACGGGGTACTTAGCTTTAAGTTGAAAACTTCGGTTCTGAAACTCGAAAACGAAAATTTCAGGTGTTGCACTTGCGAACTGCTTCTGCTTCGAGCTCCACACGGCAAGAAAGACTGATGTAATGGCGTCTGCTGCATGTTTTATACCCCTGACAACCTGACGTCATGGAAGAAGGGACAGCAACCGACACAGGACCCAACATTTTGTAATCGTGCCGACTGAGGGCAACCTGCCAGAAGATTACCCAAATGTAATAACTGCAACAGTGAAACATGAAGAACATTACATTTTCATTATGAAGGGTGGAGCCAAGTCATGAAGTAACCATTCTGGAGGATAGACAGGACCCATTTGTTTGAGGTGATGTGAGACCATACAGGGAGTCGCAGTGAGAGACGGACGGACAGGGTAGAGGAGGGGGGACAAGGTTGGCAGGTGATCAGACGCTACCTGCCCTACCTTGAAAGGGCGGCCTCTGGCTGGAGGAGGGAGAAGCTCTAGCCGGAGGGGGCTGCTTCCTGGCAGGTTTCCTGGGCCTCGAGGGGGCTAGATTGTTTTCTAATGAACTGGGTTTTTAAAGGGTAGTTCCTTGGAAACTTGGGTATAGGTGAAACAAGGTGTTTGAGGTGCTGCATTTCTTACCCTTTTTGCCGAAAGGACTTGGAGGTCAGCCACTTTAGCACCAAAATAGGCTGTATTACCCAGTTGTGCATCAATGAGCTGTGCCCTAAAGTCATCAGGCAGGGGCTATAAGCATAACCATGACCATCTCCTTAAGGCAGAAGCTGATGCAGCTGACCTAGCAGAGGCGTCAGCTGCATCATAACTGCACTTTGAGTGCCTGGACACCTGGGCAGCAAGGGCCAGCAGGGAAGACTGGGATGCTTTGGCTACGCAGTCTGGAATATCAGCTAACACCTTGGTGGCTTTTTCCAGGAGGGATAAGGTATACTTGGCCTTGCGTGTCTGGTAATTAGTAGCCCTAAAAGACAGGGCAAAAGTGCAAATCTTTCCCAGACATTCCATGGTCTTGCTGTCTTTGTCAGCAGGAAGTATTGTGGTTGTAAGTAGGAGTTTGGAAGCCTTATTAGTGGACATGAAGACAGTGGCTGGGTCTGCTGGAGGACACTTAAGGTGGTACTTACCCGATTCAGGAACTTGAAGCACCAGGTTTGCGTGGGGCAGGTGGTTGTGAATCTGGGTTTAAGGATGCTCAGGAGAAGGCATCCAGAAAAGCAGGCAGGATTGGAGGTACAGCAGGACGACTCGGGGAGTCCATTTGAATGAGGTTATAGTACCTCTTTTGAACCTCAGTAATTTTAGCGGATACCCACTTAGTGATTTTTCATACCGTTTCCCCAAAGGTCAAATCCTCAGCTGGGGAATTAGGATCTACGGATTCTTCTGGGGAACTGTACCCCAAAGGAAAAGTGAAGTGTGCATCTTCAGAGGAAGAACAAGAAAAATCCTCTTAGCAGGGTCTGAGATTTGAGGCCTAGCACTCGAGTGAAGGCACAATGCTAGCACTGCCTGCAGAGGTAGGCCATAAAGACATTAAAACAGGCTTTGGCAGAAAGCTTGCCGGTGACACATGCTTTCACAAGGGGAAGAGATATGCTTAGTTTTCTGATTCTTTTTGAGGCCTAGCTGGCATAGGAGTAAGAAGGCCTTGAGTCTGGAGACAAAGAAGTGGCTGAACAGAGCTCGTTTCCCCCCCGGCATCAGAAATAGACATCGGTAAAGCCTCTACGGACATGGCGTTCACACAGGATTGTGTGGCATCCTTGGAGATGCCCGCTTTATCCTTTGTGGCAGAATCAGACTCCTCTGCCAGACAGATGGCCACAGGATGACGGAGGGACAAGTAGAGGCGCAACTGTAGGCCGCATGGGTTTGGCAGCATTTGGCAGTTCTGAAGGAACATCAGAAGAGCCCTCCAGCCCCAACGCTAGTAGTTTCAACCGTTGATCATCTAAATATTTAAAGTTTAAGCATGCAAGTGGCCATGTACGGCTCTGGGGACAAATGCCTGACAAATAGGACAGTTCTCAATTGTGTTCTTTACCCAAGCAAAAAATGCATTGATCGTGTCTTTGTGGGGAATCTGCTTGCCACACTTACACCTGCCCTTTCTGGATGCATGAACAAGCAACATAATCAAAAAATGAAGGACTGAAAGATTCTCCAATGGGGTACTCATCTGGTTTATCAAATCTGACATCAGCGAGTAGCAGGAAAGTACAGTTTTGTACCTACCATAAATGTAGATGTCCGATAGGTATGCATCTGCAGTCATAACATATGGGTTGTCCTGCCTCAGGCAGCCCTTCGGTCGGCCGGATTCCAAAGTCTGGGTCTGGCCTCAGCTGATGTCGCACTTCACCCGACATCATAGCTGCTGGGGTATAAAGGCATCAGCCGACGCCATTTTCCTCAGTGTTTCTTGCCCCAGATGCCAGGTGCCCTCTAGGAAGGCTAAATTTGTATAAAAGTAGAAAATTCCAAACAGTAGAAATCAAAAGGTACATATACATATATACATACAAACAAATACACCATAATAGATTCCCCCAGCTAGCTAAGAGAGGGGTAAGTACCCTAGGAATACCACCGAGGGGAAGGAGGGTGGGTAATCCTGACTGCAGATGCATACCTATCGGACATCTACATTTATGGTAGGTACAAAACTGTACTATGTCCTTCAAGGATGCATCTGCAGTCATAACATATGGGTAGAATACCATAGCCAAACTGGGGGAGGAGGCACTAAGATAATGATGGTGTAGTTAAGATCCCTTGTAAAACTGCAGTTGCAAAACCTGCTCGGGATCTGGAGTATAAAGGAAGATTGTAATGCTTGGCAAATGTATGCACGGAGCTCCAAGTAGCAGCTTCTAAAATGTCTTTGGTAGCCACTCCTCGTAGGAAAGCTGTAGTGGTGGTTGTAGCTCTTGTGGAGTGAGGCCTGATATTTTCAGGAGTTGTCTTTCCATGAAATGAGTAGCAGAATCAAATGCAATTTCCTATCCATTTTGAGATTGTCTGTTTTGAAATTGCTTTTCCTTGCACTCCTGTTGCATATGCTACCAGAAGCGGGTCAGTTTTTCTTCTGGCCTTAGTTCTGTCCAGATAGTAGCGCAGTTGTCTGTGTACATCCAAGGTATGTAGTAGTTTTTTCCCCCTGTTCTGTGGGTTAGGGAAGAATGTAGGTAAATAAATAGCTTGGTTCAAGGATACCACCTTTGGCATAAAAGTAGGATTGGTTCTCAGAGACACTCTATCCTGGTGAAAGATAAGGAAAGGCTGCACTGCCATTAATGCCTGTAACTCAGATACCCTTATTGCAGAAGTGATTGCTAGCAGGAATGCAGTTTTCCAAGATAAGAACTGTAAGTCTGCTGTTGCTGCTGGTTCAAAAGGGGGAAGTGTTAATTTTTCTAGCACAAAATTCAGATCCCATGCAGGCAGAGGTGGTTTCCTTGGAGGTTTTACACTTTTGATCCCCCTCAAACATTGTCTGAGGAGAGGATGAGAGAAGACAGGAGGATCCATGTTGTACTCTGCTGAAATTGCTGATGCATGAATCTTAATGGAAGAATAGGACAGGCCATTGTGGAACAGTTCTGCTAAGTATTCTAGGATGTGTGCTAGGTTTGCTAGTGTGACATTTGTTCCCTTTGCTGCACTCCAAATGAGGGATCTCTTCCATTTGGCTGAATATGTTTTCCTTGTGGAGGGTCTGCGAGCCTCCAGGATAACGTCCTTAACCCTCTGAGAAAACACGTTGGTTTTGTTTCATGCAATTTTCCAAACAGTTAGCTGCAGGGTTTTTAAGTTTGGATGCAGGGTCTTGTAGTTGTTCTGCGTTAGAAGTAAAGGACATAGAGGTAGAGGCCATGAGTTAGTCCGAGACATGCTTCTCAGTAGTGGGTACCAATGCTGCCTTGGCCAGTCTGGAGCTATCAGAATTACCTTTGGCTGTTCCTGTCTGATCTTCAGTAGAACTTTGTACATCAATGGGAGAGGTGGAAAGGCATATACGGTCAGGGCCTTCCAGCTGAAAGAAAGGAAGTCCACCCTCCAGGCTTGTGGGTGGTATATTCTTGAGCAGAATTTCTTCAGTTGGTGGTTGAGTGGGGAGGCGAACAGGTCTATCTCTGGCATTCCCCATTTCTTTGTTATGGTTTTGAAGATGTCTAGATGCAGCATCCATTCATGAGCATCCGTGGTAGTTCTGCTTAAGCTGTCTGCTAGTGAATTCTCTTTTCCTGGTACGAATCTGGCCTGCAGTTGGATGTTGAGATTCAGGCCTAAGTTCCACAGGTCCATTGCATCCGGCACAGAGGGTATGAATATGTGCCTCCCTGTTTGTTGATGCACCACATGACTGTGGTATTGTCCGTCCTTATCAGCAGGTGTCCTTGCTGGAAGAATGATTTGAATGCCTCGATTGCATGCTTCACTGCCAGCATCTCCTTTAGATTTATGTGTAGATTCAGCTGGTCTTGGGACCATAGGCCTTGGATACACTTGTCTTCCATGTGTGCCCTCCAGCCTAGGTCTGAGGCGTCCGTGGTGATGGTCTGCCTTGGATGTGGTTTGTGGAAAGGCAATCCTCTGTTGATCTGGCAGGCCTGAGCCCACCACAGGAATTCTTTTTTCAGGCATGGAATGATTGGTATCAGGGCTTCTAGACTGTGTCTGTGTTGAGACCATACATTCCTTAGGTACCATTGTAATTTTCTCCTATGCAGCCTGGCATGCGGGATCAAGATTATGCAGGATGCCATGTAACCCAGGGCCTGCAGGACTTTCCTTGCAGTAAGCTGTTTGCCTTGTTAATGCCATGAAGTAGACTGGTAGTTGCTTTTGTTTTTCTTCTGTGAGAAAAGCCATCTGAGTTGGTGTCCAGTTCTGCACCCAAAAATGTTATCCTTTGGGATGGCACTAGTCTTGACTTTTGTATGTTGACTGTGTATCCCAAGGCTTGCAGCAGTTGTATGACATAGGCCAAATCCTTTTTGTCTTGTTGTCCGCTTGTATTAGGAAGTCATCCAAGTATGGGTAGATTTGAATTCCCTGAAGCCTGCAATGTGCAATTACTGATGCCAGGCATTTCGTGAATACTCTGGGCGCAGTAGATAAGCCAAAGGGCAATGCTGAGAATTGATAATGCTCTGATCCTGCAAGAAATCTGAGGTGTCTTCTGCAATCTGGTCGTATAGGGACGTGCAGGTATGCCTCCTTGAGATCTGGAGTCACCAGCCAAGACTCCTTGCCCAACATGGGAAGAAGTTGCTGTAGGGTCAGCATCTTGAATTTTGGAACAATGATATGTGTTCAGTGCGGACAAGTCGAGAATAGGCCTCCATTGATTTTCTTTTCTTGGTACAAGGAATAGTCTGGAGTAAAATCCTTGGCCTTGTTCCATAGATGGTACCTTTTCTATTGCTCTCATCCTTAGTAAGCTGATGATTTGTTTTAGAGCCTCTGATTTCTGGCTTGGTGGAAGGTTTGGCATTCCTCTCTTTTTTGGTAGAGTGTGGAAGTGAAACCTGTAGCCTTTTGTCTATTGTTTGCAAAGTCCATTTGTCTCCTGTAATGCAATGCCAGTTTTTTGAAAAAGCTAGCTTTCCACCCAAGGGTGCTTCCAGTTGTTCCCTGGTAGGCGGAATCAGAGCCAAGTCATTGTGTCTGTCCTGTGGAAGTGGTTGCAGTCACAGCTGTGGCGGTACTTCCCTGGTTGGCAGGTTGCCATTGACGACCCCTGTAGGCACCCCTTGATTGACCTCTGCCTCTTGGGCGTCTATTTCTGCCTCTCTGTGCTCTGAAGGTGTCTGGAAAGGACCAATTCTTTGAAGGCCAATTTCTGCTGAACCTCGGAGGTTGGATCTGCAGAAAATCCTTGACTGTTTGGACAGATTTTGCTTTTTCTTCCACTTTCTTTAGAACCTCCTGTGCAGGGGAGCAAAATAAACTTTGTTTCTCCATAGGGGCATCTAGGAGTTTTGACTTAACATAGTCTGGCAAGGATTGTTCTTTTAGCCAGGCATGCCTTCGAATCACTGCTCCAGTCATAGATGATCTAAATGAAGCCTCCAGTGCATCATAGCCACATTTTAAGAAATGATTACTGACCTGCTGAGAGTTGTGTACCAAATCCTGAAGGGCCTTACGGTCTAAAGGTTCAGGAGAGGAGAGCTTTTTATTCAGCTGATCTAACAAAAATTCCTGGTACTGTATCATGTGAAATTGACAGTTTAAAGCCCTGGCAGAAAGAGTAGCAGATGTATAAACCTTTTTACCCCATCTCTCTAATGCTCTTGATTCTCTTTCAGAGGGTAGGGGGTTCTTGGCAGAGGCAGCTGCAACACCTTTAGGGCCCTGAGAAATGGTTTCTGGGTATGCAGCATGGGCTTTATACAAGTGGAAGTGAGAATCCGGGACCTTGTAGTATCTGTCAGGTTTGGCAGGGGCCGGGGGAAGAGAATCAGGGGCAGTACTGGCATCATTTATGCATCAACAACTGATAGTACAGGAGGTATGGCTAAAGGCCTATGCTGTGGTAAGTGTAAAAAAAGTCCTTAGCCTTTTCCTAGAATCAGAAAAATCCTGACCCTGCCATTGGAAGTGTTCCCTCTGAGTGTAGAGTTTCCCCAAATGAAAATTCTTCTGGAGGGGAGGCAGAAGGAATGGAGTCTTCTGCATCAGAATCCTCATAAGGTGAGCATGGTCCTTCCTGATGGTCAGATAAGTCTGAACCATCCGAGGAATAGTCAGAAAAGAGAGGTTCAGGGGGTTCAGACCTAGGCCTCTTTTCAGGAGAGGGTTGTGAGGCCCTGTCTGGGTGAGGTTGGGATCCCCTGATCACAGAAATAAGGTCTTCAGCAAGGCTGAGAATCTGAGAACAGAGGTAGGTCTGTGAGAGGGAGCTTTTGTAGGTAAGGCCTTGGAAAGTTTAGCTGCTTTAGCCCTGGAGAAGGCCTTGATAGACATAGAAGCAGGGGGTCTAGCTGCCCCACGTGCAGGAGTAGAGATGTCCAACGGAATGGTGTCGGACAAATCTTGTGTGCCTGCTTCTTCAGTAGGAAATTCTGTAGCCGACTCAGCCGGGGCCTGTGTGGCCTCGGTTGTCAGAGGCATGCTTTCGGCCGAAGGGAAAACCAAGGTCTCTGTTTCAGCCGAAACAGAGACACTCGCGGTAGGCCTAACCGTGGTTTCAGCCGAAACCGCGGGCCGCGAGTGTCGGTCCTTTTCCTTGCGTTTTTTAGATAAATGTGTAGTCGGAGTCTCAAGACGGCATTTTATATGCAAAAGCGGAGCCAAAAAACTCAGCATACTCCGACCGACGTCTAAGTGTCCGTCGGTTGAAGTAAGCACGGGCTAAACAAGCTGATACGTCGTGGTCTGGGCCTAAGCAAGGAAGGCAGTAAGAGTGGAAATCCTTATGAGGTATTTGTTTCCCACAAGTTAAACAATTATTTACTTTGACATCGGCTGAGGCAAGAAAGAGTCCCCAACGGGGTACTTAGAAGTCTTCGGTAGCTGAAATCTCTGGATCTGACCGACCGGCACTTGCGAACAGCTTCTGCTTCGGGCACCGCGCGGCAAGAAAGACTGAGGAAAATGGTGTCGGCTGATGCCTTTATACCCCAGCAGCTATGACGTCGGGTGAAGTGCGACATCAGCCGAGGCCAGACCCACACTTTGGAATCCGGCCGACCGAAGGGCTGCCTGAGGCAGGACAACCCATATGTTATGACTGCAGATGCATCCTTGAAGGACATCACCTGGAGTATGACCGGCAGCTGAGAAATTCTGAGAGCTGGTGCATGTGGACGTCACTTTAATGGTGCATGTAACCTGAGCCATGTTAGATGTCCCATGCACCACTGAGGGACTGAAAAACTTTGGAATACTGGCCCGACATACATGAAGGAAAAGGCGTAAACCCACATGTAGAATACTGCAACACTGGAATAGAAGGGCATCCCACAAATACCAGAATACAGCAACAGGGATCCAAGAAAGGGCATGTAACTGATTAAGGAGACACGAGTTCAAAAGCTAAGGAATTAACGCATGAATAGGGTGCGGTTCATCTTCAAAATAGGTGGTCACAAATAAGGGGATAAGACACCAACAAAAAGCATAGAATTGAGCAAATTGAATAAAGAAAACTTCTCCCAACCAAAATTAACACACAAAAACAGCAGAAACAGGTTCTTAGAATATATACCAATGAGCAAGCTCAACATGGTGTTTTTAACATCTACTTTGCTACTTACCTTGCAGGAGTAGCTACGGATGCAGCAGCCACTGCAGCTGCTGCAGGCTGTTGTCCATAAGCAGGGTATGCTGGTTGGCTGCCATAACTAGGTTGCGCTGCATAGGAAGCCTGGCTTGGAGTGGTTGTTGTAGTGGCTGTGGTCGTATCATAAGCACTAGAACCATATCCTTGTACAGCTTGTGAATAACCCTGTGGAACAGCAGGTGCCGTATATCCTGTAATACAGAAATACATCGGACATCAAAATTTTACTCTAGATGGAGGTAAACTCGATTGTACTTTAAACACCCAGTAATGCAGAACAGCAATTGCCCACATGCATTCAACTGACATTAGCAGTTGAAACACAGGGCAGTGTTATGTTTCAGTTTAAACATGAAGTTGAAAGACGGTCATAAACTAGGGTAGACAGCACTTGCCAGAATTTGTCCAGTCACAGTTCAAATCTAATTCCAAGAACTGGAAAGCATTGAATGCAGATCATGGAGTCTGAAAAGGGAGAGACACACCTGCTCCCTTTAGAACCAGTGATATCACACACTTCTTTGCTTTGTAACAGTTTCACTGGGCTAAGTTACACTTCAGTGAGATTTTAATTTAACACTACCCACATCGTTTTGCAACACCTCTAGTTTTTCATTTCTTCACCAAGGAGAAATATTTGGATCAGGCAAATTTAGAAAACCCAAAGAAATAAGCACACAAAAAAAGCACAGTACCAAAATTAAAAAGCATGCAAAAGTGCAAGTACTGCAAATAATTGACTAAGAGTCACACGTGTAATAACACAACTACACAAGAAAAAGGGTTCAGTAATTCCGTTAGTGACATTTCCACAGGCAGCTCATTGTACATGAACAGTAATCCAGTAATGTCGGGTAAAAGTGCATCAATAATGGACGCTAAAAGTGTAGTACTGACATTCTAAGTAAATTCTGTAGAATTCGCTTCAGTATAAACAAGTGAAAATGGTGTCATTTCCTACACTGCTCCCCACCATCAAATTACCGGAAAAAAGAAGTTATGTACTCACCACAATGCTCCATGTTTGTTGTCCATAACCTCGCTTTCATTCTTGATGGTTGGGTTCAGAATGGAGCACTGGTTCCAACTCGGCCTAATACTAAAGCTTGAGAGCTTTTTACTGGCTCGAGGCTACACCCTATCCCATGATGCTTGGCAACAGTTACCAAAATCTTGTTTGCAAACCCTAATTACTAGACATATGCAAACAGAAAAGGAAGAGGAGAGTAAAATCAAAAATCCTTAGCCCATGTCTCATGAGAAAAAGAATCAGAGAACTTTATGACCAATTCCAAAAATTCCTCAATTCTCTAGGAAGGAGGGTGGGATGCAAGAATGAAGGCAGATTATGGACAACAAACATGTAAAGTTATGGCGAGTACATAGCATCTTTGTTGTGTTGTCCTATCTCGCCTTCATTCTTGCTGGCTAGGACAGTGCCCCCAGCACCTTTTTTCTTGGGTGGCTCAAGGGAATAAACTATTCCGAACAGTGGAAAAAAAGCCCTGTTCTGGGAGGCCACATCTACTCTGTAATGAGTAATAAAGGTATGATTATTGACCCATGAGGCTGCCTCACAAATTGAATCCAAGGGTAGTCTAGTTTGGAAAAGGTGAAAGTAGACATAGTGCTAGTCGAATGGCCTCGAATTCTACCTGGAAGCTGCATATACTGAGAGGTATATGCATAAGTAATGGTGTCAGACAGCCATTTAGATAAGGTGACACTTGAAACTGGCACCCTTTTTTCTAGTCTCTGAAAATGAGAAACTGGTCAGATTTTCTGCACTCTTGTCCTATGTAAATAGAAACGCAACTGCCTATGGACATCCAATTGAAGCTTAGTCTGCCTTGTTGCCATAGTTGGAGGGGGGGGGGGCAGGCAGGTCAAAGGATTGATTCAAGTTGGTCTTAGAACAAACTTTGGGCAGAAAAGGAGGATTTATTCCCAAGGAGACCATCTTTGTGGAAAACTAAATAGGGAGGACGTACAGACAGGGCTGGTAGTTCTCAAACCCTCCTAGCCAAAGTAATGGCAGTCAAAAAGATGGTCTTCCATGTAAGGAACTTTAGTGGGCAAGAAGAGGCTGGCTCGAATGGAGGGAGAATTAAAGTAGTCAATACAAAATTTAGACCACAGGGAGGTGGTGGTTCTATTATTGGAGGTCTTAATAGGAATGTACCTCTCAGAAAAACTTTAACAGAGTATTTTTGATCCCATGTCTCCTACACGGTAGTTGGATATGGCAGCTAATTGTACTCGTTTAGTAGGTGCCTCTGCACATTGATTGAAACTATTTAAAAAATCTAGAATTGTGGTCACCGGGGCAGTGAAGTTATCGGTCTGATACTTGGAAGCCCAGCAAGAAAAAGTACAGTTTTGTACCTACCATAAATGTAGATGTTCGAGGATCCACATTGCTGCAGTCCTAACTATTGGGTAGTCCGCTGTCCAGTCGGCCCGAATACCAGAGTATATGGCTGACGTCGGTCAGGGCGCATTAGACTGACGTCAGTACGTCAGGGTACTAATGCGCATGACCGACGTCATATCCTCAGTCTTTTCTTGCCCCAGATGTCAGAAGACCCTAAAAAGACAAGGCCCAATACACCTGCACCAAAAATATGTACAATGTATACAAAAATATATACAAAAATATCAGCATATAACCTCACCTACACAACCACCCCTAAACACAGAGGGGAAGGAGGGAGGGTAAATTGGACTGCAGCAATGTGGATCCTCGAACATCTACATTTATGGTAGGTACAAAACTGTACTATGTTCTTCATTCCACATTGCTGCAGTCCTAACTATTGGGTAGAATCCCAAAGCAGAGGTAAGGGAGGCTGGCAAATCATAAAGAAGCAGGAGCTGACAACATGCCTTGCAAAATAGCTGTGGCAAAACCAGCCCTAGACTTAGAGTAGAGAGGAAGGTGATAATGCTTAGAGAAAGTATGCACTGAACTCCAAGTAGCTGCCTCCAAAATATCCTTAGTTGCCACCCCCTTAGAAATGCTGTTGAAGTGGCAGTAGCCCTAGTGGAATGAGGCCTAATCCCAGCTGGAATCTCCTTGCCATGATGGGAATAACAAAATGCAATGCAAAACCCAATCCACCTAGAAATAGTTTGTTTTGACACAGGCTTGCCCTGAACTCAAAGCAAAAGAAACAAACAACTGCTGAGACTGCCTAAAATCCTTAGTCCTGCTTAAATAATAACGCAATTGCCTGTGTACATCTAAAGTGTGCAAAATCTTTTCCCCTTTATTTTGGGGTCTGCATAAAAGTAGGCAAATGAATAGTTTGGATTAAAGCCACACTAGAAACCACCTTAGGCATAAAGGAAGGATTAGTGCGTAATGATACCCTATCCTTATGGAAAATCAAAAGGGCTCTACTGCCATAAGGGCCTGCAACTCAGACACCCTTCTTGCAGAAGTAATAGCCAACAGAAAAGCAGTCTTCCATGACAAGTATTTCAATTCAGCAGTAGCCGAGGCTCAAAAGGTTGTAGAGTAAGTTTCTCCAACACAAAATTGAGATCCCAAGCAGGAGTAGGAGCTCCGTGGGGGTCTTATATTCTTTGCCCCTCTAAGAAACTGCTTGAACAAAGGATGCGAAAACAATGGTGGGTCACAATCATAGTGAGCTGAAATTGCTGCAGCATGAATCTTAATGGAAGAGAAGGACAAACCTTTGTCCAATAACTCAGTAAGATATTGAAGAGCCACACTCAAATTAGGCTCAGAAATCTCCAAATTCTTTGCTGTACTCCAAAATAAAAACCTCTTCCATTTTTCTGCGTACACTTTCCTTGTACTAGGTCTTCTAGCTTCCATAATCACATTTAAAACTTGTTGAGGAAGTTGAGACCTGCTGTGTTTCAACACAGAATATGCCAGGCTGTTAGATGAAGAGAGTGAAGCTTGACATTGAGCAGATGACCGTCCTTCTGAGATAACAGATGTGGAATCAAAGGTAAAGGCCATGGAGGCTTCCTTACCAGACTCCTTAGTAGTGGGTACCAGTGTTGCGAGGCCAATCCGGAGCTATTAAAATCATCCTTGGCTTGTCTTGTCTGACCTTTAAGAGCACCTTTGGAAGAAGAGGCAGAGGTGGAAAGGCATACACATGAAGATTTTTCCAACTGAAAGAAAGAGCATCCACTTTCCAAGCTGTGTGATGAAACCCCTTTGTGCAAAACTTTGGCAGCTGGTGGTTTAGTGGAGAAGCGAACAGATCTATGTCTGGAGTTCCCCATGACACTGTCAATTTCTGAAATACATGAAGATCCAGTTTCCACTCGTGGGGATCCATGATTTGTCTGCTTAACACATCTGCTAAGGAGTTCTGTGCTCCGGCAGAAACCTTGCCTGAAGAGTTAGTTGCAAGCTGAGCAGTCTCCCATAAAATCATTGCTTGCCTGCATAGAGGATAAGAATGTGTTCCCCCTTGTTTGTTGATGTACCACATGACAGTTGTGTTGTCTGTTAGAATCAACACCTGCCCTGGAAGAAGTAACTCCTTGAAAGCCATTAAGGCAAACTGGACTGCTAACATCTCCTTCATGTTGATATGTAGATGCTGTAGTCTGGCAGGCCACTTGTCTTGTATCCACTTTCCATTTAGATGAGCTCCCCAAGCAATGTCCGAGGCATCTGTCGTTAAAATCTGACTCGCCTCTGGCCGGGTCACAGAGAGTCCCTTGTTTAGGTGACATTCCTGAGCCCACCACAAAAATTCTTTTTGAAGGCAAGGTATTATTTGAATGACAGTGTCCAAATCCTGGCAGTGCTGTGTCCATACATTTTTGAGATACCATTGCAGCTTCCTCATATGCAGTTTGGCATTGGGAAGCACCAGAATACAAGATGCCATGAACCCTAATGCTTGAAGGACTGTCCTTGCAGTCAGCACGGACTGATGAGATAGTTGATGGAAGTAAAGGTATAGACTCTTGTTTGTCCGGGGTTAAAAAGGCCATCTGGGCTGCTGTATTCAGTCTCACACCCAGAAAGCACATGTCTTGAGAGGGTACTAGACTGGACTTTATTTCGTTCACAGAATACCCTAGGCATCTTAGCACTGCTACAACATATTCCAGATGCTGTAGAAGGTCTTCCTTTTCTTGAGCCAGAATCAGGCAGTCGTCCAAGTAAGGATAGATTTGAATTCCTTTTAGCCTGAAGTAAGCTATCACTGGAGCCAGAACCTTTGTGAATACTCTGGGCGCAGTAGATAAGCCAAAGGGCAATGCAGAGAACTGATAATGAGAATTTCCAGCTCGAAAACGCAGATACTTCCTGCAACTTAGTCTTATAGGCACATGAAGGTAAGCTTCCTTGAGATCTAAAGTTACCATCCAGTGATCTTTGCCCAGCAGAGGTAAAAGCTGTTGTAACGTCAACATCTTGAACTTGGGAATGTCCAGATAAGTGTTGAGGATAGATAAATCCAAAATTGGTCTCCACGTGTTCCCCTTCTTTGGTACTAGGAACAGGCGAGAATAAAATCCTAGGCCCCTTTCTGATACAGGGACTGGCTGAATGGCCCCTATTTGGAGTAACAGAGAAATTTGCTTGTGAGCCTCTTTCCTTTGTGGAGGAGGAACGCCTGGCATGCCTTTGAAAGGGGCAATGTATGGAAATAAAACCTGTAACCGTGGTGAATGATATCCAACACCCATCTGTCTTGAGTAATTAAATCCCAATTTTCTTTGAAAAGAGACAGTCTTCCTCCCAAAGGAGCTGCCAGACGAGAATCTACTGGCAGCTGAAAAGGCAGGTCATTGGGTCTGTTTACGAAAGGACTGACCCCTGCCCTCACCAGAATTCTGAGCAGGTGAACTCCCTGTTCTAGGCCTAAAAGAACCTTGAGCTCTGCCCCTACCACGTCTAGACCTACCCCTAGACTGGGAATCATAAAGCAGGATATGTCCATCCCTTAGTAGGCCAATTTCTACTAAACTTCGGTGGCTGCACCTGCAAAAAATCTTTAACAGTTTGCATAGACTTAGCTTTGTCCTCCATTTTCTTTAAAACTGCTTCCACAGGCGAACCAAACAACACATCAGACTGTAAAGGAGCATCCAAAATCCTTGTCTTAACATGCTCAGCTAAATTCTGATCCCTCAACCAGGCATGCCTGCGAAGAACAGAACTAGTGGCAGCCACCCTCGAGGAGGCCTGTACAGCATCAAAACCACATTGCAAAGAATGCTTACCCACTTGTTCAGACACATGAACTAAATCCAGCAACTCTTTACACTCAATACCTTCCGCCAAAGCATCCACCTTAGATTTCAGTTGTGAAAGGAGATAATTTTGATATTTTAGCATGTGAAACTGACAATTCAACGCCCTCATGGCTAAAGTGGAAGAAGTATACACTTTCTTTCCCCATCTATCCAAAGCCCTTGCCTCTTTATCAGTGGGAACAGGGTTTTTAACCACAGAGGCCTTAACACCTTTAGGTCCCTGTCAAAGAGTTTCGGGTCTGCCCTAGGACTCTTAAACGATACTTATGAGCTTCAGGCACCCTATAGTACCTATCAGGTTTAACAGGAGCAGGAGGCAAAGAATCAGGGTTCAGGGAAGCCTCTGCAAAAACATCTTCCACCACATTCAACACAGGAGGTATAGCTAAGGGCCTATGCTGGGGTAAAAACAAGAATTCCCTAAGCCTTTTCCTGGAATCAGAGTAATCCTGGCCTTCCCATTTAAAGTGCTCCCTCATGGAATGCAGAGTCTCTGAAAATGAGAAATCCTCAGGAGGAGAAGCTGTAGGAGTGGAATCATCCACATCAGAATCAGAATAAGGAGGATACTCCTGCAAATCTTCCGCATAAGACTCAGAAGCCTCTGAACACTGTTCAAAACTATCAAACTCAGGTTCCACCCTAGGCCTCTTATCAGGAGGGGGCATAGAACCTCTAATCATAGTAATCAAATCTTCTGCCATTTTAAGCATATGTTTCTTAGGCACAGAACCTGAAGTGCTAGGAGAAGCCCCCACTGAAGCTAAACTTGGCCTACCTCTCAAAGAAGTTTTGGAAACAGAAGGAGAGGCTCTAACTACCTTGGGAAGAGAGGGAAGAACAGTTACCTGAGAAGCCCCCTCAGCCTGGCCTACCTCCTGAGAAGGCACATCCTGTAATAGTAAAGTCTCTGCCTGAGACTCCAAAGAAACTCCTGGCAAAACCTCTGGCTCCACTGAGCCTACTAAAGAACCGACGTCCGGGACTGCCGGTTCATCAACCCTAGGCTTCGCTGTTTTGTCCTTGCGCTTCTTGGACGAAGCGGGCGTCGGAGCATCCGACGGCATTTTATAATTGCAACGCTTCCCAAACACTAACCTGGCACAGTCTAACCTTCTCTTAACAGTGCGTTTGTTAAACCTAGCACAAGAGCGGCATCCAACAACGTCGTGCTCAGGCCCTAAACAAGGTATACACAAGGTATGGTAATCCCTATGAGGTATCTGTTTCCCACAAGAAATACAGTTATTCACTTTTTCTGACATCCGGTTAAATACTGAGGCAAGAAAAAACCAAAATGTTCCCCAACGGGGTACTTAGCCAACTCTGATTCGGTCTGAAACTCCGACTTCAGAAAATTTCAGAACGCCAACCTGCACTCGCAAAACTGCTTCTGCATCGGACCACGCGGCAAAAAAGACTGAGGATATGACGTCGGTCATGCGCATTAGTACCCTGACGTACTGACGTCAGTCTAATGCGCCCTGACCGACGTCAGCCATATACTCTGGTATTCGGGCCGACTGGACAGCGGACTACCCAATAGTTAGGACTGCAGCAATGTGGAATGAAGAACATCCTTTCCATTTGCTAGCATACAGCTTTCTAGTTGCAGCCTTATGAGAAGCCAGAATGTGTCGCACTGCCAGGGAGATATCTGGAAGCCTGGCTAAGACTGGAATTGGAGCAACCAAGCTGTCAGCTTGAAGGTTTGAATGGAACATTCCCGACTTGGTCAGAAGGTCCAGCACTGGGTCCAATATCCATGGCTCCTTCTGGAGATGGTGCCATAGAAAGGGGAGCCAGATATGATGAGGCCAGTATGGAGCGATGAGAATTAGTCAGACTCAATCTGGCTTTCTGTGGAACTTTGGGTATTAACGGAAACGGGGGGGGGGGGGAGACAAAGTAGTCCCGGAGGCCAACTGTGAACCAGTACATCGCCTAGGTGACTCCCCCAGAGGGGGGATGAGGGCAAGGTAGGTGCTGCATTTGGAGTTCATGGACGGGAAAAAGGTCACATCAAGGCACTTGCGAAAAATTTGGTTCGCAATTTCCGGTTTCAGGGAACCACTCGTGAGGCATAAAAATTGCACGGCTTAATCTGTCTGCCATCACGTTGGATTTCCCCGGAATGTGTGCTGCCGTTAGAAAACGCTGAGAGGAAATTGCCCATTGCCATATTCTGAGCCTCGACATAGGGGGTCGGATTTGGTTCCACCTTGTTTGTTGATGTACCACACCACAGATATACTGTCTGCCTGTATTGCAATCGTACCTGTAGGAAGAAAGCTCTGGAATGCTTGCAATGCCAGAAGCACCGCTCTCATCACCAGGACATGTGCAAGTGGTATTAATGTTCCTGCAAAATCCTTTGGACAGTCTGTCCCAGAGAATGCCCCCCAACCCCATCTGGGAGGCATCGTGGTCACTGTAGACTCTGGATGGGGGAGAAAGTACAGTTGTGTACACTTACCATAAATGTAGATGTTAGAGTGCATTCACGGTTGCAGTCATCAACATTTGGGTTAACTGTCTGCGCGTAGCCCTCAGCCGGCCTGAATACCAGAGTCTTCAGATATCTGCGTCGGGTGCTGTCACTCCTTCCTTGACGTCTGGTTATCAGGGGTATAAAACATGCAGCCGATGCCATTACATCAGTTTGTCTTGCCCCAAATGTCAGGTGCCCTCACAATAGGAAGCAATTAAATGGTATGATAAACCCCATCAAAAAGCAAATACAAAAGAAAAAAATAAGTATACCAACAAGGAGAGGTAGAGCCAAGAGGGGGCTGGAGAGATGGTAACCAGGACTGCAACAGTGAAAACACTCGAACATCTACATGTAGAGTGTACACAACTGTACTATGTTCATGTTTCACTGTTGCAGTCATTACATTTAGGTTGATTCCCAAAGCTAAAGAAGGGAGGAGGAAGTTAAAGAGCATTAGGGACAGCTATTAATCCCTGCAAGCCTGCAGTGGCAAAACCTGCTTTGGATTTAGAAAAAATAGGCATGTGGTAGTGGCTTGGTGAAGGTATGAACAGAGCTCCAGGTAGCAGCTTCTAGGATATCCCTGGGTAGGGACCCCTCTGAGAAATGCCGCAGAGGTAGATGCAGCTCTGGTGGAATGAGATTTTATCCCCTGTGGGATGGGTTTTCCATGGTGCTTGTAGCAGAAATGAAAGCACTGAGCTATCCAACTGGAAATCGTTTGCTTTGAAATGGCCTTCCCCTCTGCCCCTGCAGCAAAGCTAACTAGCAGCTGTTCAGATTTTCTGATATGCTTACTACTGTTCCAAATAGAATATAAGCTGTCTGTGCACGCCCAGAGTGTGCAGTATCCGTTCCCCTTTGTTTTGTGGATTAGGGAAAAAAGTAGGCAAATGAATGGACTAATTTAGGGCCACAGTAGAAACCACCTTGGGCATAAATGATTAGTCCGGAGGGAATCCCTGTCCACATGGAAGACAATGAAGGGTTCCACTGCCATGAGGGCCTGTAATTCAGACACTCTTGCTGAAGTGATGGCTAGAAGGAAGGCTGTTTTCTAAGAAAAGAATTTCAACTCTGCTACAGCAGCTGGTACAAAGTTAAGGTCCCAGGCTGGAGTGGGGGGTCTCCTGGGAGGTCTTAAATTTTTGGCCCCTCTAAGGAATTGGTTTAGCAAAAAGTAAGAGAAGAGGGATGGCTCAGTTTTATAATGTGCTGAAATGGCAGAGGCATGAATTTTAATCGACAAGGATAGGCCCTTGTTGAGCATTTCTGTTAAGTACTGTAGAATATGAGGTAAGCTGGGCACCATTGTGCCCATCCCCCAAGACCTGGCTCCAGGAACAGTACATCTTTTCCACTTTTCAGCATAGGATTTTCTAGTACTAGGCCTCCTTGCCTCAAGAATGACATCCAGTACCTGCTTACTAAGGGGATGCTAGGGGAGAGCTCAAGTAATTAGCCCGGCTGCAAGGTTCAGGGTTTGAAGCTGAGGGTGCAGAATCTGGCCCGCCTGCTGGGAAGCAGGGAAGGGGTCTGAGGCAGGTGCCATGGCTGTAGAAGTGTCATACTGCAAAAGAAGGGGTCCAGTGCTGGTGTGGTCAGTCTGATGCAATCAGAATTGTCCTTCACTTGTCCTGTTTGATCTTCAGTAGAACTTGAGGAGAGAGGCAGAGGGGGAAAGGCATAAAGAGAGACACTTTCTCAGGTAAAGGACAGGGCATCCACTTTCCAAACTTGACAGTGGGGAGTTGTTCTGCAGAATTTGTTCAAATGGTAGTTCTGAGGGGAGGCAAACAGGTCTACCTCTGGTGTCCCCCATTTGTTCCGCAAGAGGCTGAATATTTTGGGTTAGTCTCCACTCATGTGGGTCCATGAGATTTCTGCTTAAGTCATCTGCCAGTGAATTTAGTTTGTCTGGCAGGAATTGTGCTTGTAGGTGTACTTGGTAGCAAGGCTGTGTCCCACAGAGGCATGGCTAGTCTGTAGAGAGGGTACAAGTGGGTTCCCCCCTGCTTGTTTATGTAGCACATAACTATGGTGTTCTGTCTTTACCAATAGTTGTCCTGGAAAAATATGGTCTTTGAAGGCTGTCAGAGCATTCCATACAGCTAAAATTTCTTTGATTGATATGCAGGTGCATCTGTCTCTGGTTCCATTTGCCCTGAATGCACTTCCCTGCCATGTGAGCCCCCCATGTTTGAAGAAGCCATTTCAGAGTACAAAGAAAGAATACGAAAGTAATTAGCTGCAAAAATAGCCCGACAACGAATAGTTTGGGCATTGAACAAGGCACAAAACCGAAGAGGGACATAGTGTTTTGGGCCTAAACGGGATGCAGTAAGAATGAAAATATCTATGGAGGTATTCGCTTTCCACAGGTAAGACAATTGTTGACTTTTACTGACATCGGTTAGAGCAAGAAAAAGGATACCCAACGGAGTACTTCGCTTTTTTGAAGACTTTGGGTCCGATCTCAGTGCTTATAAAATATATGAATATATGTTAAAAACAAATAAAATAATGAATGCACATTAGTAAATTATAAAGTATACAATGAATGCACATGAGTAATTTATAACTATCTACACAATGATTTAAAAATATATATATATAAATGTATATAATAAATATATAATATTTAATATTAAATTAAAAAATGTATATAACTAATTGAACATGTATACAAATTACTACTGGGCAATGCCATGACATACAAAATTGGCTATACAACAATATTAAGACAGGAGATGTTTATAATAAAGTGTTTGAGGACAATTTAACAAAAAGTGAACGGATGTCTGGAATCACTTATGAATAAAGAAATTAGAATAATGAAGCCAGACAAGGGAGGTGGCATTGTAATATATAATATTTTTGACTACAATGCAGAGATACATAATTTATTATATTTGTCAGGGAATTATGAAGCAATTTCTCTAAACCAAGTGAATATAGGTTATAAAAGAACTGATTTGGCTATCGAAGAGTATTTGATAGACAATAGAATTACGAATGAGACCTACAATTTTATTAGTAGAATTTCCTATTGTGGCGAATATAATAGATATACCCAAGGTACATAAATGTATGGACAACCCTCCTTTTAGACCTATCATTTCTGGTTCTAAGTCCAAGACGTATAACTTGGGAGTGACAATAGAAGGACAAAACATGTGTATGAAAATATTCCACATCTAACCAAGGACTCTTGGAATTTCTTAAGTAAACTTACGCCTGATATATGGAATGATGGGTTGACTTTTTTGACAATTGATGTTATTGACCTACTCTCATGTATACCCAAGGATGTTGGCCTGGAATTTTTTTGCAACAGTTTGAGAAAAATTTCTAAATTGTCATGGGACAAGATTAGTTTAATCACGGACATGATGAGCTTAGTACTAGATCACAATTGTATTCAATTTCAAGGAGAATTTTTTAGACGGAGCAGCGGTGTTGCTATGGGTGCCTCTTGTGACCCCATCTTTGCAAACCTCGTTATGTTAGAATTGGAGTCCAAATATGTGTTTCAAAGTAAATTTTACCATCATATTGTTCTATATACTAGATATCTAGATGATTTATTTTATGGAATGGTACACAAGAAAAAATTAATTCATTTATCAACTATATTAATGGGACAACTGAGTTTTTGAAATTTACATACAATATTAATAAAGAAGGCATAGCCTACTTAGACACCTATACAAGTCATACTAGAATTGGGTTTGCATCCAAAATACATAGAAACTCTACATTTTCAAATGACTATATAGAGTTTAGCAGCAGTCATCCCCAGTATATATTTAAGAATGTGGTAAAAGGACAGTGTATTCGAGCTGCACGTATGTCATCAAGCAAAGTTATAATGGAAGAAGAATTAGAATTAATACACATGTTCAGTAGTAGGGGTTATCCTATTCCTATGTTAAAGATGTCATAGGTTATGTGAAACGGCAATGGGGCATCAAGTTTCTACCCCTTTTAGGTACGTCATGGGTAGGTGGTAAGGACATTGGTAAGAGTGATATCACAGCAGAAGCATTTAATAGAGTATGTGTGATTATGTATACTCCCCACGCTAATTACGTAAAAGAAATATTAAATAGACATTGGGACTTCATTACAATTACAGAAAGTATAGGCATGACCTTAGGTAATCATCACAAATGTGTATTTAAAACAGCCCCGATCATCAAAAAGTTAGAGAGGACAACACGTACAGAGAAATACAAGATAACATCTAAAGGAACTTCGAAGTGTGGCTCCTGTAGTCAATGTAGATACACTAATGAAGTTGTGCGAATCAAGTTAGAGAATATTAATAAGACATGCATCAAATGCAAGGCAGGAAATTGCAATACTAAACTAGTATATCTTGCAAAGTGTGTTGCCTGCCCAGCATTCTATATAGGAAAGACAGAGAGGAAAATTAAAAAACGAATATATGAACATTATTATAAGATTCAGACCAAAGATATGAAGAATGCTTTGTATAAACATATATTCAGTAAAGGGTATCAACATAATTTTAAATTCTCCATTATAGAACAAATTGATAGTAGTGTATGTGGGGGCAACTGGAAAGTGTATTTAGCTAGGACGGAAAGTAAATGGCAGATATACACAGATGCCACAAGATTCCCAGGCATGAATGATAGTATTAGTATAAAACCTTTCTTAATTCTTGAATAAATTATGTACGTCATGGCATTGCCCAGTAGTAATTTGTATATATGTTCAACTAGTTATATACATTTTTTTAATTTATTAAATATTATATATTTATTATTTATACACATTTATATATATATTTTTTTAAATCATTATCGTGTAAATATTGTTATAAATTACTCATGTGCATTCATTGTATACTTTATAATTTACTAATGTGCATTCATTATTTTATTTATTTTTAACATATATTCATATATTTTATAAGCACTGAGATCAAATGTATTAGTTAGTTTTTGCGTGGAATATTAGAATGAACAAAATGTTTCTTTAAGGTTTTTAAATATTTTTGGCGCCAAACTGGATATATAATCTGTGTGAGAGTTGTGTCATTTGGTTCTGAGGAAGTCAGTACACGAACAGATGAAAGCGCTTAACCAAATGAATTGTATTGTTATTCAATAAAAGTATGTTCCTGTTCGAGCTGCAACGTACATCATTTATCCTGCACCAGGAGTTGGAGTTTCATTTGTGGGTTCAACCGTCGTTTTGTTCGTATCTGACAAGTGTTTGTACCCTGTCATGAGGCAGTTGTGCTACCAAGTCTTTTGCATTTGTCTGCCACTATGAAGGTAATATGCTGTGAAGGCAACAAGGCAGATTTGGTAATACCTAGCTCTGAGCAAAGATAAGTGGTGGTGTCCCTTACCTTTGTCAGTAGATGCTCTGTGGTGGCGATCAGGAGCCAGTCGTCTAAGTACAGAAACACCCAGAACCTAGACCCCTCAGGAGAGCCACAACTAGTGCCATACATTTGGTAAACACTCTGGGAGGCTGAAGTGAGACCAAAAGGCATAGCTGTTAATTGGAAATGACTGGCTCCCAGCCAGAAGTGTACATATCTCCTGGATATCCAGTCCATCTTTATATGGTAGTATGCATCCTGAAGATCTATTGAACACATCCAATTGTCTCGTCCCTGAAAAGGGAGTACAGACTGCAGAGTCTTTTGCTTTTTTTTTTACGAACTTCTTAAGCTTGCTGCGACCCAAGATTGGTCTCCAGTCCCCGTCTTCTTTGGAACTAAAAAGAAACAAGTCCCGGATTCGATTTGGTCTGTGGGGACTTCTTGGATGACTTTTTCATAGCAACCTTTGGATTTCTACGGTTCCTCGATTCCTTTGACCGGGTGGAATGTCTGAAATTGGTCTTAGTGGAGTGAGTGAAGAGAAGGGTATGTTGTATCCCCTCGATATAATCAACCGTAACTCAGTTGTCTTGAGTGATGTTGAGCCAGGCATGTGTGTACATTGATAATCTTCCCCCGACTATCTAAAGAGGTGGATAGGCAGGTCTCCTTTCAGGAGTATTGGAAGTGCCTGCCAGAGAACATATCTGTTGCCCTGGTTCTGCTAACTCCCCCCCCCCCCAGTGGCGAGCACAGAGTCTTCCATTATTTCCCCCCTCTGCCCCTGGGAGAAAAAAATCACCACATGCGTCCGACAAAGCTCTTTGGGATTTCTGGAAACACATTTTTCCACCCTTCTGGCCTTTGGGATAAGGCCTGGTAGGGACAGAAAAACTTACTCCCATGGCAGAGTTATACCTTCTTGTTCACATCTAGTAAGAGTCTTTTTAACCTTTGGCCTTAAAGACGAGCAGTCGAAAGGGGCATTAATAAAGGGAGACTAAAAGGGTTCAGCAAACTCGCAATGGCGCGTCCAGGAATGCCTCCTCAGAGCAATTCCTGTGCCTGCTGCCCTACTCGCTCCATCGACTGCATAGGAGAGAAGGTGCATGGAGGAGATCACTACAGAATTTCGAGTCACAAGCTGAGTTTACCTTAGCTGGCACCCCTGCAGCTGTAGCACCTTGGAAGCCATTTCTTAGCTCTCTCAGGAGATCCCTCAAGTCGGGCAAAATGGGATAAATAGTTCAGTGACCCAAGAGTGAAGGCCACTGAAGAGAACATACTTTTCCCATACTTCCTCATTGTTTCGAGACCCCTTATTTGGCAGATGAAGTTTCAGCTAATTCCTTCTTGGCGGCTGTGGCCACCACCACAGCATCTACTGGGACACCTCTGGTTAAGAGCTGGTTATAGTTCGGGGCAGTAAAACTTGTGGGGCCTCTTTGGACCAGGTTCCACAGATTCTGGAGAGCCCCACGCCTTCGACTGACTATGCCAAGGAGTTGGTCGAAAGGCTGACACCCCCAAGAGGTGGAGGGATAGAGTTCCAAATGCCTCCAGGTATACAGACATATTCAGAATGGTCTTTCAGTCGCACCTCTG